>NW_017890982.1:9081-28365 GCF_001540865.1 Ananas comosus
GGCAGGTAGAGAGATATTTTGTGTGGAGGGGTTGGAGCGTGACGAGTAGTGAACGAGAGAGACAGACAATAGAGTCATTGATGTTGGCAAGGAGAATACAGTTTTAAATCATAGTTAACCAAGAGTGCATTGGAGACAGAGAATACCTAGAGAGCGGCATGAAGATGAAATTAGGTAGAAAACCTATGCATGATAGTAGCATTGTGGCATTGTGGCTTATGGACTATATATACATTCGTCGATAAGTTAGGGCAATCTTAGAGTCCATTCTCTATAATCACTCTAAACATATGTGATCTTAGAGCTTGAGGATATTGCGCCTCCTTTCTCGTACGAGTCATGTGACCTCGAAGTGGTTTGTAGCTTAATAATACAAGTAGAAAAACGACTAGAGTTGCGTTTTTACGAAAATCGGAGCGAGCTCACGTGAATTGAATATAATTAAGCTTAATGCATGACGTGGGGAGTAAGCTAAATATCATAATGATGCAAATGGTGCATGTACTCGATCACTTTGGAACTCTTTTAAATTTAACCATGATGCGATTGATCCCTGAAGAACAGAGTCCCTAGGGTGCGTCGAAGCCCGCTGCTTTGACGGAATATTTGGGATTTGTTTGAGTTCGAGGGACTTGGTACCTTCGATGGCAATTGGGTAAAAGCCAAGTGTGAATGTACATTAAGCCGTTATGAGCATAATAGATTGAGTATCCCTTCGAGTGGATTGGGGAGCTGAGTGTGTATGTGAACGTCCATTACCACCCTCGAGCCGTAGCAGCCGAAACCTGTGGCTCTGCAAAAACAGGGGGTAACAACAGGGCGTGAGAACTACTGTAAAAATAAGTAGTCCTCAGTGGGTGCCGCCCAAAACAACATCGGTCCACCCACTAAGCGACAAAGGGGAGCCAGGATAGTAGGAAAAAGCAGGAAATAAACTCTACCGCTAAAAATCACTACACTATCATACTCTACACTAATCAACTGTAGGAAATGTCAAATCTGACCCAATCCAATCGGGACTGTAAACCTACCCGTCCCTGGGACTGTGAATACACCCGTCCCTGCCCAGTTACGACTGTCCAGCTACCTCCACACTAACAGGTCCGTGGAGAGCAAGTCCAACCGGCATGAGCGACACCAACGCGAAAGTACAAAGCCCGTCTTCGGAGTGGCACTCGTGGGCGCTACCCAACTGAGTATGCAGCGTATCTCTGTCGAACTCAAACAGGCTCTGTCAAGCCAAAGTCCAAGTAACCGACTCTAACTGGTCTAACAACCAACAAGAAACGTGCCCTCGGCACCATCTGACGCCAAAACGGCGATACGGGTCCACCGTCAACTCTGACGGCACCCACCAGTCGGGAACAACCTGAACGATTCTGTAAAAATCCACTCGGCGAATCAGCACGAGTGTAAATGTAATCTAAACTACCTGGAGTACTCGTCTCGAAGATACTGCGACAGTACAATTTAATAACGGCTCCTAGGGCTAAATCAGGCAGTTTAAACAAGTGACAGGTCCAAATCGCAGGTTTTCTTCTAAGTCAAATTCCAAGTCCAACATGTATAACCTACTTAATTTATTACCACATGCTCCAAATTCAGATTTGCAATCTACAATATAATCCATGAATTCGAGCTAGAATAGAGTATCCAAAGGTCGAAAATTATACATGCCGACGAATATGAACTTAGGAGTAAAAACCGATGTAACCCACCTCGACAGCGACCCAAGCACCGGCGCGACGTCGAGAACGACGAAAATGCACCCTCGCCCGGCCTCCAACGGCACTACCACGACGCACGCACGCTCCAACGGCTCGCAGGCGCGAAGTTGACGTCGCTCCAATCTCCAACTATAGCCTCCACGAGCTCTCCACTTCCAACTAGAGAGAGAGGGAAATTACAAATCACCACTATCCCTCTGTAGGCCACAAGATAAGGATGCATGGGGGGTGCACGTGGCATCCAAAGCCACCCCCATGCATCACCTTAAAAGGTACACTATTCCTGATATATGGCTGGCAGGGATCTCGTTCACCGTTTCTCGAACTACCAACCATGAGCTCTGGGTTCAAGTTTAGAATCAACTAAGTGTAAAGATCGATTCAAATAAAGATTTACTCTATTTGTTTCGCCCATCGCACGATAGATAGAGAGAGTTTTTTTTTTTTTCTTTTTTCTTTTCCTGATATATTACGTTATACGGATCTCTCTCTACCATCTCTCTATTAACTCTCTCTCTCTACCATCTCTCTCTCCCCTTGTGTATGTGTGGATAACGTTCTCTTCGAGAATAGTTTCAGTAAGACCGTCTAAGGGAAGGTGAAACTTCCCTAACCCGGGTTGGGGAGTAGGAATTTCGAGAGTCTAAGTCCGGTGTGTGGACGGTGTTGGTGTGTGTGTGTGTGTGTGTGTTGTGGGTGTGTTTTTTTTTTCCTCAATGTATTCGAGGGTAGGTGAAGTGGTGATAGTGGTGAGGTTTTTTTTTGTTATTCTTTGCGATTTTATATATATTTTTTTAAGATATTTATAGATAAAAATATGTCAAAAAGAAAGAATTGAAAATGTATTGGCTGGCAGGGATTTTATTCACCGTTTTCCGAAGCACCAACCATGGGCTCCAGGGTTCAAGCTTAAGGTCAACTAAGTATAAAGATTGATTCAAATAAAGATTTACTTTATTCACTTCCCCCATCGCACGCTAAGTATAAAGATTGATTCAAATAGAGATTTACTTTATTCACTTCCCCCATCGCACGATAGATAGAGAGAGAGTTTTTTTTTTTTTTTTTAAATCGTAAGGAATGATAAGGAACGTATATAAAAACATCTAAATCACCCACTCGGCAACTCCAGCCACCGTCTTAGGTGACTCCTGATGAGATAAAATGTCATCAAGAGTGTGGGTTAACAACTGTGGAAAAACGTCTCGGAAGCAGACGCCGATGACAACAACGACTAAGGCTGGCGCCCTTCCCTCAGCACTCGATCTAAGAACGATGGGAACCAACGACACGATCGCCTCATGGGCAGTCCCCATCACCCAAAACAAGTACATGTATGAGATACAAACTGAATGAGCGACCTTGCTCCACAATCACAACCAAGCCTCGAAAACATACATGATACTTGAAATACAAAATATATATGTACAAAGTCAAATCGTCGAGAATGGAAAACCAACATCGATACTAAACTAAAATCCATGTCGACAGCGAAGCATATGTGCTTTTTAAAGATACATATGTCCAGACAACTGCACGGGCCTCTTTGCACCATTAGGCCCCGCACTGTAATTTTTATTTAATATACGATAAAAAATCAATTATAATTAATTGGCCAATTTATGAACTTTCAACTTACTGAGTTTATAGGAATCTATATTAGGTTCGTATGTTTTCCTTCTCTCCATTTCTCAGAACTCGCAGTTGCTTATTTTAACGCTTGGTCTCAGTAAGCTTATTTCACGTTTTGATTATTTTCCTCGCCTTGCGCTATTCTTGGGTTTTTCTTCTCCTTTTTTATTAATACTTTACGTGTATTTATTAAACATTTGGATAATTTTAATCCCCGGCAAACCAACATACATCAATGTTGACATCATGGGAACAAATAAATAAATAAATAAAAAAAAATTTTAAAAAAATCAGCCAACNGAAGTAGTAAGAGCTTGCCTAAAAACAAGGGAAATGCTGAATTACCCACCTCGACAACACCAAGCACTGATGCGACAGCAAAAACAGCGAAAACCTACTCTCGCCCGGCCTCCTCGCGCTACCCCGGCGTCAAACACGTGCTCGAACGGCTCCGCGGCGCGACGTCGGGGACGAATTCTCCAACCGAGCTCTCTTGTCGCACGGAGTCCGTTTTGCGTCTATTTGACGCCAACGCGACTCGGACTTGTCCCGACACTCTCCAGAGCTGCCGACAAGCCTCCACAATAGAACACCAGGGATCTCACATGAAATGTCAAATTTGCCATCACAAATATGTCTTTTCAAAGGCCACAACAGTATAATATAAGAGGGATAAAAATCCGCAACGGTCGCTCCTCGTATCTCAGATCCTCGCTAATCTCAAGTGGAGTGAAGTCGATCACGTGAGTGGGATCGAAAACGTATCTCCTCAAGGCTGAGACGTGAAAAACATCGTGGATGCCAGCAAGTCGCGGGGGTAGAGCTATCCTGTATGCAACCGGTCCGATACGCTCCAATACCTCGAAAGGGCCAACAAACCGTGGACTAAGCTTTCCACGTATTCCAAATCGGCGTATCCCTCTGGACGGCGAGACTTTGAGGAAACATGATCTCCAACCTGAAACTCCAAGTCTCGTCTCCTGGTATCGGCGTAGCCCCTCTGTTGGCTCTGTGCTGTCAAAAGGTGTCGTCGAACGATTCTCACCTTTTCCTCAGCCTCAAGTAGAATCTCCGGTCCAAGTGTCCTCCGCTCACCCACATCGCTCTAAAACAGGGGGGATCGACATCTGCGTCCATACAACGCCTCAAACGGAGCCATCTGAATGCTCGTTTGATAGCTGTTGTTGTACGCAAACTCAACCAGTCTCACATGTCGATACCACCCTCATCCAAAATTCAGGACGCATACCCTCAGCATGTCCTCTAGAGTCTGTATGGTCAGCTCAGACTGACCATCTGTCTGTGGGTGAAACGCCGTGCTAAAATGCAGCTGAGTGCCCAAGGCAGTCTGAAGGCTCCTCCAAAACTGGGATACAAACCTCGGGTCTCTGTTTGACACAATCGACACTGGCACGCCGTGCAGCCTAATGATCTCATCCAAGTATAGCTGCGCGAGTCTCTCTCTGGACCAGGTAGTCTGAACCGGTAGGAAGTGAGCAGACTTGGTCAGTCTGTCCACTATCACCCAAATCGCGTCGTAGCCACCCTGCGCTCTAGGCAATCCAACGACGAAGTCCATCGTGATGTGCTCCCACTTCCACTCGGGAACTGGCAGACTCTGAAGCTTGCCAGCAGGCACCTGATGCTCGGCCTTCACCTGTTGGCAAGTCAAACACTGAGCCACATATCTGCCAATGTCCCTCTTCATTCCAGGCCACCAGAACCGTGCCTTAAGATCCTTATACATCTTGGTTCCCCCAGGGTGAACCGTATAAGGGGAACAATGAGCCTCTCTCAGAATATCCGCTCGAATCTCCGGATCCACAGGCACACACAGTCGGTCCCTGTACCGTAGTACTCCCGAACTGTCCAAAGCAAATCCCTCAGCCTGCCCCCTGTCTAGCTGCTCTCTAATCCTCAACAAGTACGGATCTCCACTCTGTTTCTCTCGGATCCTATCCAACAGAGTGGGCTGTAAAACTAGAGACGTCAGCCTCGCCGTAGACCCAGGGGGTACTATCTCGAGTCCCAGCCGCTGTAGCTCCTCGAGTAGGGGTCTCTGCTCAGTAATCCTCAAACTCAGGCTCTGCACTGACTTCCTGCTCAACGCATCTGCCACCACATTCGCCCTGCCGGGATGATACTGAATACTAATGTCATAGTCCTTCAGTAACTCCAACCACCGGCGCTGCCTCAGATTCAGCTCCCTCTGTGTGAACAGATACTTGAGACTTTGATGATCGGTGAAGACCTCGCAGTGCTCGCCGTACAAGTAATGCCGCCAGAGCTTCAAAGCAAAAACCACCGCGGCAAGCTCCAAGTCATGCGTAGGGTAATTCTTCTCATAATCCTTTAACTGCCGTGAAGCATAAGAAATCACCCTACCATGCTGCATCAGCACGGAACCAAGTCCACTGTGCGATGCATCACTGTAGATCACGAATCCATCCCCCATCACCGGAAGGGCAAGGATAGGAGCCGACGTCAACCTCAGTCTCAACTCGTCAAAGCTTCTCTGACAGTCGTCGCTCCAGACAAAACGAATTCCCTTCCGCGTCAAGCGTGTGAGGGGTGTGGAAAGCTTCGCAAAGCCTTCCACAAACCGACGGTAATATCCTGCCAGTCCCAGGAAGCTTCGTACCTCAGTCACCGTCGTCGGTCTAGGCCAATCTCGAATTGCCTCAATCTTCCTCGGGTCCACTGCTACGCCCTCAGCTGAAATCACGTGGCCCAAGAAAGCAATCTCCCGTAGCCAGAACTCGCACTTCTTTAACTTGGCATACAGCTTCTTCTCTCGCAAAAGCTGTAGCACAATCCTCAAGTGCTCCTCATGCTCAGCATCACTCCGGGAGTAAATTAGGATATCGTCGATGAAGATTACCACAAACCTATCCAAGAACGGCTTGAACACTCTGTTCATCAAATCCATGAATGCGGCAGGAGTATTCGTCAATCCGAAAGGCATCACCGTGAACTCATAATGCCCGTACCGAGTCCGAAAAGCCGTCTTGGGAACATCCTCGTCCCTCACCCTCAATTGGTGGTAACCTGACTGGAGATCAATCTTCGAAAAGACATAAGATCCCTGCAGCTGATCAAACAAATCATCAATGCGCGGCAAGGGATACCTATTCTTGATGGTCACTTTATTTAGCTCCCGGTAATCCAGACACAGCCTAAGTGAATCATCATTCTTCTTAACAAACAACACCGGCGCTCCCCAAGGCGAAACACTGGGTCTCACAAACCCTCTATCCATCAAATCCTGAAGCTATGCCTTTAGCTCTCTCAGCTCTGCCGGCGCCATCCGATAAGGTACCTTCGAGATTGGTGCAGTTCCAGGAACTACATCAATCACAAACTCAATCTTCCTCTCCGGCGGCAACGTCGTCAACTCAGGAGGAAACACATCCGGAAACTCGCGGACTACTGGGATGTCCTCGAGTCCCAGCGCCGCCGTAGGTACCTCCATAACTGTCGCTAGGAAAGCGATACACCCACTACTCAGCATCTGTCGAACCCTTGCCGAAGATATCCAAGTGGCAAACAGCGTGCTCCTGCAGCCTCTAAAAGTAAACTCCTCCTGACCTGGCTCGCGGAACGTTACAGTCCTCACTCCACAGTCTATCGTAGCATAGTACCGCGCTAGCCAATCCATACCGAGCACAACGTCGAAGTCCTGCAGCTGCCCTAACACCAAGAGGTCTGCGGGTATGATCCAAGAATTCAACTGCATCGGACACGACTAACAACACTCTGCAACCTGTAAAACGTGGTTCGGGATCTGCACCTCTCGTGCCTGTGACAATGCCCCTAACTCTAGACCATGCAACAATATAAATGCTCGGCTAACAAAAGAATGTGATGCACCGGTATCAAAAAGAGTGCGAACTCTAATGCCAGAAATTAAAGTGATACCTGCCACCACTCAGTCGGCTGCTGTAGAGTCCTCCACCTGATCTGCGTAGACTCTGCCACTCGGAGCCTGCTGTCGCTGCTCACCCTGACGCGGCACAGACGATATGTCCTGCTGGCGGTAACTCGGTACTGCTCCGTAAGACTGCTGTGGTGCTGGTGGTGCTGAAGCTGATGATGGTGCTGGAGACGCTGCTCGGGGACAAACTGCCCTCATGTGTCCTGGCTGACCACACACGTAACACCGGCCCTCCCTCTGCTCATACTGTCGGGGCCAGTGTGGTCCCCCGCAGATCACACACTATGGCGTCCTCTGAGTCTGCCCCTGCTGATGGGATCCCCTGGAACGCTGAAGCCCCAAAGACCCACGACCCTGAGAACGTGATCGTGGAGGCCTCGGCGGACGTCTGCTGCTCGACTATCCTCCGTCATCCGGAAAGGGGCGCTTCCTGTCCTGACCCTGCCCCACGGCCTGAGTCCTCTCCTGAAGCAACACCTCACCTCTCTCTACCCATAAGGCCTGCTCTATGGACGCATCCAGGGTCCTCGACCTCTGCGTCCGCGCCAACCTGAAAATGTCTGGTCTCAGCCCCCGCTCGAACATGTACACCCTGTGCGCCTCATCTCTGGCCACAAATGGCACACAGTTTAGGAGTCGAGTAAACTCCCGAATGTACTCCTGCACTGGACGATCCCCCTGCTGAAGCCTCCTCAAATCCTCCTCGAGTTTCTGTTTCACACTGTTGGGAAAGAACATCGCAAACAGCATTCCACATAACTCATCCCATCTCAGCTATAATGTTACCAGTCCCTGCTCTCTCCTCACTTTCCTCCACCAGGCGTGGGTGTCACCAGCCAAACAATGGACTCCCAAAGACACTTGCTCCCTCTCAGGGATGAAAAGATCCTCGAATAGCTTCTCCATCGCACTGACCCAACCCTCAACAACCCAGGCCTCAGTGCAACTGCCATCGAAAATCGGTGGATCAAAACGACGGAAACGAGCCAAGCTCTCCGTCCACCGCTCCTGCTCGGCCTCTGTCAACTGTACTGGCCCCCTAGCAGGCGCAACTGGCGCTACTGGAACTGCTGCTTGCAGAGAAACTGCCGCAGCTAGTACTGTCACTAGGGTAGTCAGAGGTGGAACAGACGACTCCGGTGCCCTCGGTGCAGAACTCTGGGGCGAAATTAGCCTCTCGCACATCCTCTCCAACAACTCCTCCTGCCGCCTCGTCACCTCTGTCAGGGCGGCTAACTGTGCACTCAAATTCGGGGATGCACTCGCCTCCGGTCGGGCCCTCTGCTCTACAACTGGGGGTGCAGTCACCTCTGGTGGTGCACTCGGCTCTGCTTGCTCAGGCATCTCGGGAGATCTAGCACGATCTTACGCCAACTGCGCACGCTCCCGCAACGACGGTCGGCCTCGGCGACGTTACATAGCCGAAAAGAACAAATCGGGGTCAGTTGAAACACAAACACTCTCGACCCAATTAATGAAAGTCTGGAAGGCGGACACTATTTCCCTACAAAATTATGTCGTCTGCAGCCAACATAATTTCTCAGGCCAAAATAGGAACTCCTTCAGTCACTCACTCCACTCTAGGAGGAGTTAGAACAGATAATCATTGACTTTCGCAATTAAATTACGTCTCTCGCGTCTTGCTTTCCTAAGGTTTGCCAAATTTAGGTTTCCTAGGTCCCAACGACCTATAACAAAACTCTGATACCAACTTAATCTGTCACGCCCCGGATTACACGTTCCCCGGGCACGCCGACAAATCTGCCGTATACAATAGAATTTCCCCTGTATACGAAAGGCGCAGCAGCCGAAACCTGTGGCTCTGCAAAAACAGGGGGTAACAACAGGGCGTGAGAACTACTGTAAAAATAAGTAGTCCTCAGTGGGTGCCGCCCAAAACAACATCGGTCCACCCACTAAGTCTACAAAGGGGAGCCAGGATAGTAGGAAAAAGCAGGAAATAAACTCTACCGCTAAAAATCACTACACTATCATACTCTACACTAATCAACTGTAGGAAATATCAAATCTGACCCAATCCAATCGGGACTGTAAACCTACCCGTCCCTGGGACTGTGAATACACCCGTCCCTGCCCAGTTGCGACTGTCCAGCTACCTCCACACTAACAGGTCCGTGGAGAGCAAGTCCAACCGGCATGAGCGACACCAACGCGAAAGTACAAAGCCCGTCTCCGGAGTGGCACTCGTGGGCGCTACCCAACCGAGTATGCAGCGTATCTCTGTCGAGCTGAAACAGGCTCTATTAAGCCAAAGTCCAAGTAACCGGCTCTAACTGATCTAACAACCAACAAGAAACGTGCCACCGGCACCACCTGACGCCAAAACGGCGAACCGGGCCCACCGTCAACCCAACGGCGCCCAAAAGTCCGAAACAGTCCAAACGACCCTGTAAAAATTCACTCGGCGTACCAGCACGAGCGTAAATGTATTCTAAACTACCTGGAATACTCATCTCGAGGATACTGCGACAGTACAATTTCATAACGGCTCCTAGAGCTAAATCAGGCAGTTTAAACAAGTGACAGGTCCAAATCGCAGGTTTTCTCCTAATTCAAATTGCAAGTCCAACATGTATAACCTACTCAATTTATCACCACATGCTCCAAATTCAGATTTGCAATCTACCACATAATCCATGAATTCGAGCTAGAATAGATTATACCAAAATCGAAATTTATACATGTCGACGATTAGAACTTAGGAGTCAAAACCGATGTAACCCACCTCAAAGCTAATCCCTGGCAGCACGGAATTCCCTCGGCTGCGGCACAACCTGCTGGATCGACTGAAAATGTCCGAGTCTCAAAATCAAGCTATCTCCAAGCTATCAATATCGAAAATTCACAATTCAGTCCAAATACACAGCAGCAGAGAAGAGAAGGGTTTTAACCAAACTAACCTTCACTAAAATCCACAAGTAAGGGCTTCGTGGATTCCTCTCGCAGTCCCGAATCCAACGAACCAAATCTCATCGCAATCCGATGCTCCTACATCGAGTACGAGCTGAAATACTAACAGTCGACGATGAATTTCAGCAAACAACATCACTAGAGTTCGAAGTAGTAAGAGCTTGCCCAAAAACAAGGGAAATGCTGAATTACCCACCTCGACAACACCAAGCACCGATGCGACAGCAAAAACGGCAAAAACCTACGCTCGCCCGGCCTTCTCGCGCTACCCCGGCGTCAAACACGTGCTCGAACGGCTCCGCGGCGCGACGTCGGCGACGAATTCTCCAACCGAGCTCTCTTGCCTTCAACCGGTTAGAGAGGGTGAGAGGGGAAGAAAGAGCACAAGGAAACCCTCTCTCTCTCAGCTCACAATAACCTTTGTAGAGAGGGAGTTGGTGGGAGATACAAACGAGGTGGAGAATTACACAATTACCCTCACACCTACCTTCTTGTACCGGTACACGGGCTCCTGCATCGGTACAAGAGCCAACCCGAGGGCAGCTAAGTTGGTGCGCGCTGGTTGTACCGGTACAGCGTGCTGGTTGTACCGGTACAGTAAGCAGAGAAATCTGTTGTTTTGCAGATTTCTTCGCTATAAGCTGCTCTCGCGTCGCACGGAGTCCGTTTTGCGTCTATTTGACGCCAACGCTACTCGGACTTGTCCCGACACTCTCCAGAGCTGTCGACAAGCCTCCACAACAGAACACCAGGGATCTCACATGAAATGTCAAATTTGCCATCACAAATATGTCTCTTCAAAGGCCACAACAGTATAATATAAGAGGGATAAAAATGTCAAGTTATCTCATAAATTAACCAATATTAAGTATTTAACATATAGTTAAGTAAAATTTTTTAACAGATTCTAACGGCAGTGATATATTTGAAAATACTAGAATTTTTATAAAGATAATATATGACAGATGAACTTTGTAGGAGTATATTTATAATTTATTATATTTATAAAAAACCGTATGCAATTAAGCCATAAAAGAAATATGAGTAATGATAAGGTAATAGATCATTTTTCCTGTACCTTCCAACACGGAACCTTCTGTCACATCCTTGTATGCCCAGTCACAAGCTGCAGTGATACTTTCAGATGCATACCTTAATCCCAAAAATATATAAAGAAAAATTAATTATTCTTATAGTTCATGTTTACATTGTAGGGTTATATGGGAAAAATAAATACTTAATAGTTCATGCTTACATTATAGGGTTAATTGCACTCATTAGCCCTTACTTTTATTTGAGTCTTTGTTTTAGTTCTTAATTTTTTTTTTAACTTCAAAACTAGGCCTTCCATACTACCTTTGGGACGTCTAATAATAAAGGACTTGATTGAAAAAGCTAATAAAAATTTTAGCAACTCTACTGCAAAAATAATAAAGAAACATACCGTCTACAATCCAAAAAAGTTATAACCTTTACAAAAAGTTATAACTTTTACAAACCCTAATCGAATAGTTTAAGGCCCCGTTTGGCTCGGGTGAACGGGGATAACTAAAGTTATCCACGCTATTCCGCCAAACGGGGTGAAATTTGGCTGGAATATTTTATCCCGGTCAAACTTTACTATTCCCGGTTATTTCGGAATAGCAAGGGATTTGCTATTCCACCATTTTGGTGGAATAGTACTGATGTAAGGACTGAGATTTTTGCAGTGTAGCTAAACTCTCAGTTGACGATGTTTTTGTGTGTAATTTAATTACAAAAGCACTCGTCAAGTTTCGGGCGAAAACGAGTTAAAACGGAAATTCTACGCGATTTCCAAGTTTCACTTAAAGTGAATAGTAACTCGATTTTCCGGAGAAGCCACGGTGGGAAGTTGGCTTCTGGCTCGTACCGGACTCTGTTCATAGCAGTCCAATAGCTCGTTTCGACCGGGTCAGCTATTCTGGAGCTAATGACGCTGACGGATTTTGAGTTTGACGCACGGATTTCGAGAAAATCCAAAAATACATGTTTTATATGTATTTATGTGTGTGTTTCCTTCTATTCGAAGAAGGTTGGATTTTGTCGTGAATCCGTGGTCGATCAAGACGAAACGAAATCGCAGCTTTGTTGTCTCCGTCGTGCTGATCGCACTGGTGCAATCCGTTCGTAAATCTGACGGACGGATCTGCGGAGATCGCGCGTTGATCGAGGAGAGGTCGGTAGTGGCAAAATGGTATTTTCGCGAAAGTCGCGATATTTTATGTACCGTTTTGCGTGAGATCGCACGTGGAGGGTCGTTCTTGCGTTTTAGTCGTATTGTGAGGATCTCGGATTGAAATTCTGATGTTTGAGGGGCTTTCTTGCGAGTTGTACCTTGTTTATATAGTGGTTCCTAGGGTTTTGACCCCCTAACCCTAACCCTAGCCAGCCCCCAGCTACCCTAGTCGCCCCAGCCACCTTCACCCTTCCCCCTGCCCTTGCTGCACCAGCCCCGGCCGCCGCCGGCTGAGCCCCGGCCGCCGCCGAGCCATCACCCATCTTCCTTCCCTCTCTTTCTCTCTCCCTCTCTCCTCTCGGGTTGTGTGAAGGCCCGGGGCTGCGTCTCCTGCAGACCCTCCCCCTGGACTTCACCGTGCTCCGGCAACTCATTCCCGCCGACCGCCGCCGTCGCCTGCGCTGCCGCAGCCGCTCCAGCCGCCTGCAGTAGCCCAGGCCGAGCTCAAGCCGAGCTGGGTTGCAGCCGCTGCCCGCGCGCCGCCACCGCCTGAGATCGCTCCCGCCGACATCCCCCGTGCCCGGGCGCTCTTTCCCGCTGGTCGCCGCCGCCCCGACGCGCCGCCGTCGCCGCCTCGGCCAGCCGTGGCCGCCCCAGACCCGCTCGGTCCGAGGCAAGCCCGCGGCCTCTCCCTCGCGTCGCCGCCGCCCTGGGCCGCCCCTGTGGCACCTCCCCGACCTCAGGCAGTCGGCCGCCTCTGCCCCGAGCCGCCCCGAGCGCCGTTGCCGCCGCGCGAGCCGCCTGCAGCCCTCCAACCCGAGCCCGAGCCGAAGCCGTGTGCGGCCTTTTCCTCGCGCCGCCGCCGCCCTGAGCCTCCTGTGCCGCCCTTCCCCGACCTCCTGCAGCCCGCCTCCACCGTCCCGGAGCTCCCCGGGCGCCGCCGTGGCCGCAGCAACTCCTGGAACCCGTGCCCTAGCCCGTGCGGGCTCATCTTGCCCCGCCGTCGCCGCCGCCGCTTCCAGCCGCTGTCTGAGGTGAGCACCTCACTCCTCTCCTCCCCCGCACCCATCCCTGGCCTCCGCGCGCGCCCTGTGCCGCCGGAAGCCGGCCGGAGCAAGCTTGCTCCGGCCAAGCCCGAAATGGGGCTTTTGTGGGATGGCCTACTGTTCTGGGCTTCCCGAGCTTCCCCGATCTCTACGGAAGAGAGCACGATGATCCTGGCAAGTTGCTGATCATCGTGCTCACCTTGGTTTCTGTCGGGAAGGCCCCGTTCCGCTGTTTTGGCGATGTCGCTCCGTTTCAGCCTTTTTGGCTGCTGTTTTGAGTTTGCGCACGCTTATCCGGCGATCCGAGGCTGTCCTGATGCCTCTGGAGGTGAGCACGGTGATCGTTGGTCAGTGCTGATCACAATGCTCACCTTCCCGTGGATCAGAAGTGTCCGGTTAGTTCTGTACGGTGCGATCTTCCCTGACTGCGCGCTGTTCGCTGAACCTTCGGGTTGCTCCCGCGCTTTCCACAGCGAGCCGCTGTGCTCCGGATCGTGAGCACGGACTCCGGTACGTCGAGACCTGTCAGTATATGTCTCTGCGGACTTTGAAAGTCCTCGGTTTGCGTGAACGAGCCGCTTGATCGCTCAAATTACATAAAATGATGATATTTTATGTAATTAGAGGGTCTTTTATGCAACTGTGCTTTGCGTGGCTACTGTGGGCAGTGTGTGGGAGTTGGTAATGACCGCTGGACTGATTGTCCATGGTCCGTTAGCTTTCGGGGAAATCGGTAGGTTGATTTCGGTGCATTTTTCGGCGAAATTCGTCGAAAGAACGCGGTTTCGGTTCGGATTCTTTCCGACGGTGTTTGGTTGCTTCGTGTTTTGTCGCTGAGCCTTGTTGGCTGGTCACCATCATCATTTTGTGGGTTCGATGATGATAGGTGAGCGACGGAGGGTTCCGGTGTCGAAATAGACACTTCCGGGAACCCGGATTCGTACGATTATCCGGCGATGATCGTATTGTTGTGTGACCTTGTGTTCGCTGCCAAGACATCCAAATTGGAGTGCTTTGGGGCAGCGGGTGACTCGTGGCACGAGTCGGTGAGTTTCGGGGCACTCAGTGGGCCCCGACGGCGTTCCGGTGTGATTTTCGGGACTTCCGGTGAGTTGCGGGGATCGGTTTTGGGAAACCGATTCGGGGATCTTGTGGTGCGGATTCTGTGAGTCTCGTCCTTTGGTTTAGTGGTTTGGATATGATTTGGTGGATCTTCTTAGGTCCGGTAGACTCTTGTGCGTACCCAGTGTTCCCGAGCGCGACAGTGACAGGTTGATGTTCGAGCTTGGTAGTCGGTGAGAGCGTTTCACTCCTTCTCCTGTTTTCTTTCCCGTATTTTTAGTCTCTACATTCTGTGTTTGCTTATTCTTCGTATTCGTGACCTCTTGATTGCTTTGGTTAGTAGTTTGATAGCATGTAGAGCAGGCTGCATTCGTATTTCAGTAGTATCTCTGATGGACCTTGCGTGTCAGGCAACACATCGACTCTCTTGTCGTGCTGTTTCAATCTTGGTTGATCGAGGTTCGGCGTTGTACCCTAGATCTTATTTCAGTTCGGCGTTGTACACCCTAGCTTCTATTTCAGTTTGGCCATTGTATGCCCTCGTTGTTGGCTTTCGGCCTAGGCACCCGCTTTAGCCGAGTTGGTTTTTTTGTAGCATAACCAGAATGACTTTAGTCACGGCACTGGGGGTATTATGACACCGGTACGGTTGTTGTTGGCCAGCCGACTGGAGGATGTACGTTATCCGGATAGTCGTCTGCGGGTGCGGATGGATCAGGATCGGTGCAAGTTTAGGACAGGTGTAGCGCTTGAAGGTCTGCGGACCATACAGCAGGCACAGAATTTGTGGGTTTACTAGTTTCCCTGCGTTCAGGTTAACATTGAGGCATTTCTTATGCATTGTTTTCCTATACAAGTAGGCAGGTTTATTTATTGTTCTTATTTATCTGTTGCTAGCCTACCTGTAGTTTATTTCATATAGCTTATCTATATATATTTGTTTATCTAATCTCCTTTTGGTTTCCGGTATTAGACTTGCCTTCCGTGGCTCTGTCCAGTACCACTGAGAAAACCTATGTTGCGGTTTCCTCACCCCCCTGTCCCCCCCCCAGGGTACAGAGACGAGGAGTTGGATTTTCGGCTCGACGAGGGACATCTAGTTGACGAACGCAGAGTAGCCGTCACCCTGGTTATTTCTTCCCGCCACTTAGTTGAGTTTTCTTAATAATGGTTCAGTAGCTGATCTTAGTTATGTTCTGAAATGTATGTGAATTGTGGTGTTGGTTTCTTTAACACATGAATTGGACGTTTGTTCGATCTGTTGGTTTGGTTCTGTGAGATTTGGTTTTCTTTGTAGTTTATGCAATCATGTTTTTCTACCCATCGAGGTAGTCCGGTTTTTTCAAAATAGAGTTTTCGTGTGGAAAACAGTTTTTAAAAAGGTTTTCCGAATGTTTTTTAATGAATGAATGAATTAAGTTTAAAAACAGAAAGCCTTCCGTGTGGGGCAACTTTTAATAAAGGATGTTTGTCGTATTGTGGCATTGGCATATCCAGCGCACTAAGGAGTGCTTAGAGGGCATGCTCATTCTAATAAGGATTAATTAGTGTATGAAAATGCATATCATGCTTTGGATTGTTGTATTGGTAAATGTAGGTTGTGGTTAGTGAGTCATGTTTTATGTATGGTACGCCGTGCAAATCGAAAGGAGACCTCTGTTCCTGATGACAAGGAACTTTTGCTATTTGTGGCGTCTGGTACGTTGCCGTTGGGCCCAGGGTTTTTTGGAAAAAAAAAAAAATTGGCATGTTTTTTTCCGCAAACTCTTGTTTTTAAAAGGATTTTTTTTTTAAAAATCGCCCCGGCCCGGGGACGTGAAAAACAGGAAAAATTTTTTTAAAAAAGATGGTTTTATCAAGAAAAAGGCCGTGGAAAACCCAAACCTTTACCCCAACTTGCAAACCCCCATTTTAACAAAAAAAGTTTTTTTTTTTTTTTTAAAAAAACTTTTTGAAACCCAACTTTTTTTTTTTTTTTGGTTTTAAAAAAAAAAAAGGGGGTTTGGTTTTTGAAAAACACCCCCCATTAGGGAAAAAAGGAAACCCTAAAAAAAAGGGTTAAATTAAAATTTTTAGGGACCCGGTTTTTTTGAAAATAAAGTTTTTTTTTTTGGCCCCCGGGGTTGGTTAAAATTTGGGGGGTTTTTTTTTTGAAAATTCCGTGGGAAAAAGTTTTGGGGGGGGGTTTTTTTTATTGTCCGAAGGGGTTTCCCCACGTTTTTTTGGTTTTTGGCCCCTTTTTAAAACCGGGGTGGTTTTTTTTTTTTTTTTTTTTTTTTTTTTCCCTTTTTTTTGTTTTTTTTTTTGGGGGCCAGGAATGGCCACTTCCCGTTGGGAGGTTCAGGGCCCCTTTTTTCCTTTCCGTCCCGGGGTTTTTTTTCGGGGGGTTGGGGGGGGGGGTGGGGGGGTTTGGGGGGAAACCGGCAAGTCCGGTGGGCGGGGAAAAAAAAAAAAACCCGCCCGGGGGGCCCCCCCCCGTACCCCCCCCCTTTTTTTCGTTGGGCCCCTCCCTTTCCCCTTTGAAGTTTTTTGGGGGGGGGGGAGGGGTTTTTTTTTTTTGGGGGGAAGCAGTTTTTTTTGGGGGGGCAAAAAAAAAAAAAACGGAAAGGGGGCCCCCCCGCCCTTGAGTGGTTTTACCTTTTTTTTTCCGGGGAAAAAAACCCTCCAAAAAAAGCCCAAGCTTCCGGAAGGGCCCCCCAAGGGGGTTAAAAAGCCCCCTTTTTTTTGGTTTTTTTTTTTGAAAAAGGGGGGGGTCCCAAAAAAAACCTTTTTGGCCGAAACCTTCTTTTTTTTTCTTGGTTGGTTTTTCCCCCAGCCCCATAAAAAGTTTTTTCTTTTTTTTTTGCAGCAGCAAAAGGGGCGCTGGCCCGGCCCCTAAAAAACCTTTGGGGCCCCCCCCCCCCCTAAAAACCCGCCCCCCCTGGGGGTTTTCCAAACCTTTTTTTTGGGGCAACAAGGGAACCAAAAAAAAAAAAAAAAACCTTTTTTTTCCCGGTTTGAAAAACGCCCCGTTTTAAATCCCCTTTTTCGCGCGACCCCGGCATACCCGCCCCCCTTTTTTTTAACCCAGTTTTAACCTTTTCCAAAAAGCCTTTTTTTTTTTTTGGTTTTTTTTTTCACTTTTTTAAACTTTTTTACGACGGAACGACGGCCCAACCAAAAACCCGAGAAAAACACGGTTTTCCGCCCCGCCTTTTTGGGGGGGGGGGTTTTGTTTTGGAAATAAAAAAAACCTTTTTTTTTTTTTTGGCCAAGCCGGAGGGGGGCAAAAAAACCCGCCCCCAGATTTAAAGGGCGGAAAAGCCCCTTGGTGGGGGAGGTTTTTTTTTTCGGAAAAAGTTTTTTCCCCGGAATTTTTTCCCCGCCGAAAAGTTTTTTCGCAGGAAAAGAAAGCGACGGGACCGTTTTTTTTTGGGGGTTTGGGGATTTCGAAGCCCCCATTTTGGCCCCCACCCCTTAAAAAAAACAAATTTTGTGAAAAGAAAAGCTTTGTTTTTTTTTTCCGGTGAAAAAAAAAAAAATTCCCTGCCCATTTTTAATCGAGGAAGCCCTTTTGGAAAAATTTTTTTCCCGAAGTTTTTTCCCCCTTCCCTTTTTAAAAAAAAAGCTTGCTTTTTTTTTCAAAACTTTTTTGTTTTTTTTCTTTTTTGAAAAAAGAAAAAAAAGGAAAAAAAACGCGGTTTAATTTCGGGTTTTTGGTTGGGGGGGAAAAATTCAGCCCACTTTCCCCCCGAAAACGCAAAAACTTGGGGGAAAAAGCAAAAAATTCCTTAAATCCAAAAAAGCTGGGAAGGGAAAATTTTTTTTCACGGAAAAGAACCTCCTTTTGTTTTTTTTTTTTTTTTTTACGAGCCAAGTTTTTACCTTTTTTTTTCAAAAAAAGGAAAAAATTTTTTAAGCACCCTTTTAAAAAAAAAGGTCCCAAGAAAAGTTTTTGGAAAAAGCCCGGGTGGAAAATTTTTTTTTTTTGGGAAGTTGGTCTTTCAAAAAAAGGGGCAAAAGGGGCCAAAAACCCCAGTTTTTTAAAAACCCGGTTTTAGCGAGTTTTTTTTTAATGAAGCCGAGAAAACCTTTTTTTTTTTTTTTTTGTTTTCTCTCCTTTTTTCCGCCATTTTTTGGTTTTCGTTTTTCTTGGGGAATTTCCGTTCCGTGGTTTCCGTTTTTTTTGGAATTGAAAAAAAAAAAAAGGTTTTTTTATCACAAAAGGCCAAAAGGATTGGTTTTTTTTTTTTTTTTTTTTTTTTGGCCCCCGAAGAAAAAGGGCCTAAAGGGGCCCCCCCCAAAAAGTATATTTTTTCCCCCGACCTTTTTTCTTTTTTTCCCCTGAATTTCGGCGTTTTTTTTTTTTTTTTCCAACCCGGCGCGGGTTTTTTTTTTTTTGGAAAGGGTTTTTTTCGACGAAGGAAAAAGCTTAAGGAAATCGGGGCCCAACTTTTGAAAATGGGGGGGGTTGCCCCAAGAAAGTGGAAATGGGGACGAAAAAGGGCCTCGAACAAATTTTCGAACCCCAAAAAAAGAAAAACGCATCCGAAGAAGAAGTTGGAAGACAAGGAAGCGAAGCCAGGAAAGTTTTTTTTGGCTTTTTGCGGCTTTGGTTTAAACCATTTTCACCACGGGAGGAACGGAAAAAAAAATTTTTCAAAATCCCAAAGCCAAAAATCGCAAAAGGGGCCCCAACATTCAAAAGGCGAAAAATCGAGCCCAGCCGCCCCCCGGCCTTAAAACGGTTTTTCATTCCAAAGCCAGCGAGCCCAT
>NW_017890983.1:0-2786 GCF_001540865.1 Ananas comosus
GCAGTTTTGCAGAATTTGATTCTTTAGCTCTCGAAAACCTTCCACAACGCACTCTTGATCATTTTAACACCTTCGGACTTTTCGATGTGTACCATTCTCGCACTTTGGTCAATTTGACTAAAGTTCGATATTTATTTTCCAAATTTTCGGTATATTACATTCTCCAACCCTTAAAATAATTTCGTCCGCGAAATTACGCATACCTTAACTCGTCGATTCGAATAGATGCGGATACTCTCTCCGCATTGACTCCTCGAGCTCCCAAGTGGCTTCTCGCACAGCATGGTTGCTCCATTGGACTTTTACATACGGAATCTTGCGACTTCGCAACTTCTTCACTTCTCGATCGAGGATGCACACTGGGTACTCCTTATAAGACATATCCTCACGTAACTCTACGGGCTCATACTCCAACACATGTGTCGAATTGAGAATATACTTTCGGAGATTGGACACATGGAAAACATTGTGAACTCCCGCGAGTCTCGGTGGTAGTGCGAGCTTGTACGCCACCGCACCCACACGCTCTAATATCTCAAACGGTCCGACGTATCGGGTGCTTAACTTCCCACGGACCCCGAATCATTTGACTCCTCGCATCGGCGATACTCTTAGAAATACACGGTCTCCAACCGCAAACTCTAAATCTTTTCTCCGCTTGTCGGCATAACTCTTCTGTCGAGATTGCGCCGTCGCCAACCGTTGACGGGCAAGGCGAACTTTCTCTTCCGCCTCCCACACTACATCCGAGCCAAGAGCCATTCTCTCGTCCACGTCGCTCCAATGGATAGGAGAACGACACTTACAACCATATAGTGCCTCAAAAGGCGCCATCGCTATACTTTCTTGGTAGCTATTATTGTTGGCGAACTCCGCCATAGGTAAGAAATCATGCCATCCTTCTTTATAATCTAGCACACACACTCGAAATAAATCCTCAAGGATTTGTATCGTTTGCTCCGACTGTCCATCACTTTGAGGATGAAATGCTGTGCTAAAATCGAGCCGTGTGCCTAGCACGTCCTGCAAGCTCTTCCAAAAGTGGGATGTGAACCTGGGGTCGCGATCCGATACGATCGACACTGGAACCCCATGAAGTCTCACAACCTCGTCGAGATAAACTTGAGCTAACTTGTCTCCCGACCACGTAGTATGTATCGGCAGAAAGTGTGCCGACTTTGTCAATCGATCCACTATCACCCATATCGCATCATGTCCGCCTTGTGATCGAGGCAAACCGGTAACAAAGTACATCGCTATATCTTCCCATTTCCAAACGGGTATTGGTAGACTTTGTAGCTTTTCCGCCGAAAATTGGCGCTCTGTTTTAACTTGTTGGCACGTTAAACATTGCGCCACGAACTCCCCAATATCTCTTTTCATACCCGGCCACCAATAATGGTCTTTCAAGTCCTTGTACATTTTAGTGCCGCCGGGGTGTATACTATAAGGGGATTGGTGCGCTTCTTGCATAATCGCCCTTCGTAACTCATCATCGTTGGGCACGCACCAACGATTTCGAAATCGAAGTGCGCCGTTAGCTCCAATGCCAAAATCCTCGGCACTGCCGTTCTCAACTTCACAACGCACCTTTTGAAGATAAGGATCCGAAGCTTGGAGATCCTTGATTCTTTCCAATAGGGTCGGTTGCACCACTAATGCGGCAAGTGTAGCCGGCACTCCCGGCGCTACCACTTCCAACCCAAATCTTTGCATTTCCTTTTGTAGCAGCGGTTGGGGCGTAATTGCCGTCGCTAAGTTCTCCGCCGATTTTCTACTTAGAGCATCAGCCACAACATTGGCTTTCCCGGGGTGGTATAGTATAGTGACATCGTAGTCCTTCAACAACTCCAACCACCGCCGCTGCCGCATATTCAACTCCTTCTGGGTGAACAAGTACTTTAGACTCTTATGATCTATGTAGACTTCACAATGTTCACCAAACAAGTAATGCCTCCAAAGCTTTAGCGTGAAAATCACCGCGACTAACTCAAGGTCGTGAATCGGGTAGTTCTTCTCATAACTCTTTAACTGGCGCGATGCATAAGCAATAACCCACCCATTCTGCATTAATACACACCCGAGACCAACATACGAGGCATCACTATACACTACAAAAGTCTCCCCCGGAGTCAGCAAGGCAAGAATCGGGGTCGACGTCAACCTATTCTTTAACTCCTCGAAGCTTCGATCGCAATCGTCGCTCCAAACATATCTTACTCCTTTATGCGTGAGGCGCGTTAGTGGAGTGGTTATTTTAGCGAACCCCTCCACGAACCGCCGATAGTAGCCCGCCAGTCCAAGAAAACTGCGGATCTCCGCTACATTCGTCGGGCGAGGCCAACCTTTATTGCCTCTACTTTCTTCGGGTCTACCGACACTCCGTCGCCCGATACCACATGACCCAAGAATGTGACCTCCTTTAGCCAAAAGTAACACTTCTTTAACTTTGCATAAAGCTTCTCTTGTCTGAGTATTTGCAATACAGCTCTCAGATGCTCTTCATGTTCCTCTTCACTCTTTGAGTAAACAAACACGTCGTCTATAAACACCACGACGCATCGATCCAACAATGGGCTAAAGACTCGATTTATCAAGTCCATAAATGCTGCCGGGGCGTTAGTAAGCCCAAACGGCATTACCGTGAACTCATAATGGCCATACCGCGTACGGTACGCCGTTTTGTGCACATCCTTCGGCCTGATCTTTAATTGATGATACCCCGATTGGAGATCAATCTTCGAATACACCTTGGACCCTTGTAACTGATCAAATAGATCGTCAAT
>NW_017890983.1:5171-28325 GCF_001540865.1 Ananas comosus
GGCTTACACGAGGGTAAGCAATAGCCATTAGTGAAAGAAAGGAAAACTAAACATTTACAAGTACTATGATTCATTTTTGATCATATACATTGCATTCATCTTGTTCACTTTCGGATTCCTTGTACTTCATTACACATTGCATCATTTCTTTCTTACATCACATTTACCTCAAAATACACATTACATTCTTTTCCTTACATCATTAGTCATCAAATACAAAAGATGAACATAGGGTACTCTACTAACAAAATGTAAACCCAACTCAACTCTGGTGGCCTCTGTCTAAGGCGCGATACCTTTACCTCGGCCGCTCGCCGGCTCGCTCGGTCCCGGCTCTGTGGAATAGTAGGATGAGAACTACAACAAAGTTTCCAGTGGGTTCGGCCTCAACATCACCGACTTTCCCACTAGGACTAACTTAGGCACAATAGAAAGAATAAGCTGCATATAGTAACCAATCTATACATGATGCTAATATGCCTGAACAATAAAGCAAGGAGTATGCTCAACATTAATTAAATGCAGATTATGCAAATTCTTTGTTCTTTTCACTTAACTCTTTGCTCTTTGTTCTTTAATCTTTGCACTTTGTTCTTTGCTCTTTGTTCTTTAATCTCAAGGCTAACCCGGGGGTATCGCCACATTAACTTGCTTCACATTAAATCCATCATCGCAGGAACTCGCCCGCTAGGACCGTCCTTCGGGTTTACTCCAACCCGTAATGCATAACTCCGGAGCGCATCGCCCGAGAGGGAGCGACTGCCCTCGAGCACGGAACTCATAGCAAGTATGATCATATCCTTAACTCAAAGGATTTATAAGTTCAATCTTGACTTTACACTAGCTCTAGTGTTCATTACACCACTTTATGTTGCTAACTCTAGCAATCATTGTTCTTTACCATTCATTACTCTCGCTAACTCTAGCAATTATATTCTTTACATTCTTTACTTTTGGCTACCTCTAGCACTTCATGTTTTTTACTCCCCACATTACTTTAACTTTAAACATTGTCATTTTCATCATTCTTTACAATACATTGGTTCTTTACCTCACACTATCTCTAGTGTCACTTCACTTTAACTTTATCGAATGCCACTCGATCTATGTCATTGTGTCACTCTGTTCTTTTGCTCACTTTGGGTGCTCACTTTTCTCTCATGCATACACATAGGTGTTCGACGTTCACCTATAGTTCTCATTCATCATAATTAGCAAGTTTACCAAATCAGCATCATCATATTTCATCATTACTAGCCTAAAATCGCATGCACAATATAAATACACTGCTCCAATGAATGACACGTAGCATAGAGAGAAGTTCAATGAGTTAAGAATTTGCACCACCCACCTGTGTTAGGTCTCTTTTAGGTGCTCGCGCGATCGTTCTTGCGATTTTATGGCTCATCTGTTCTTTACCTGCCAAACGAACCCTAATTGTCATTGATTTGCTTCATATCTTTTTCATTGTTTTCTTAAATGTTAATCTCGTGCCGACCAACTTAGGCGAAATACCCCCAATTAGGAGTCTAGAGGGTCAATTGCACTTAAAATTTCGATGAGGTCAAAAGCCCCAATTTGGTGCCCAACTACCAATACAATAATATCAAACTAGCTTGATCTCAATAGAGAAGCAAAAGTATCTTCATATACTCTAAAAAGTCCATTAGAAACCATCTTAGCTCAACGTCCAAATCTCTATTTGATTCACATAAAGGGATGAAGCTTCTCTAATCACTTCACCTCCAACACTAAACCCATGGTCTTGATCTCAAATGAAGCAAAAGAAAACTTCAAAACAAAAAGTCTCCATAAAAACCATTTCTATCAATATTTCCCATTTTCGGTTTTACATGATCAGGTTCAAACTTACCTTTGAATAGCTTCCCTTATCCAACTAGAGATAGAGAAGAGTTTATCACTCCTTCTTCTCACTTTCTCTTTTCTTTTCCCTTCCTTTTCATTCTTTTCTCTCTCCTTCTTGCTTCTAAGGAGAGAAAGAGAAGATGAAGGGGATAAGGTAAGAACTAGAAGAAATACTCATTTACCCAATACATAGCTAATTGGTTGCAAAATGCAGCTAAACCCCTAAACTTTACCTCCACATAGCCTGGACTGGCTTTCACTGAGAATAAACAGTCGGGATCGTCTCTCCTTTTCAGGACCCGATTCCGAAGCTCTCTCCCCGCCGCAGTCGAGCTGCGCCTCGAACATCCGTCTCTCTTTGGGGGACCGTTCTCGGGACTGTCTCATCCTCAGACAGGACTAGGGTCGCTAGACTGAGTTCTCAGGACTAGCCGATATTTTCGGTCTGCCATTTCATACGGCGTGGGACCGTCTCTTCCGGACCAGGGACCGATCCCTAAGAAGCCAAAATCTGCATTGGAGAAATTTGATTCTTATTCTCGAAAAACTTCCACAACGCACTCTTGACATTTTAACACCTTCGACTTTCGATGTTACCATTCTCGCACTTGTCAATGACTAAAGTTCGATATTTATTTCAAATTTTCGGTATATACATTCTCGCCAAACCTTAAAATAATTTGATCCCAAATTTAACATACTAACTCGTCGATTCGAATAGATGCGATCACTCTCTCCGCATTGACTCCCGAGCTCCCAATGCTCTCCCAAGCACAGCAGGTTACTATTTCTATTTGGACTCTTTACATAACGAATCTTGCGACTTTCGCAAACTTCTCCTTCCGATCGAAGATGCACATGGTACTCCTTATAAACATATCCTCACGGTAACTCTACGCTCATACTCCAACACATTGTCGAATTGGAGAAATACTTTCCGAGAGATTGGACACATGAAAACATTGTACTCCCTCGAAGTCCGCGTGGTAGGGACTTGACGCCACCGCAATCACACCTCTAAATATCTCAAAGTCCGACGTATTCGGGTCTTAACTTCCCACGACAGACCAATCCATTGAGACCCTCGATCGACGATACTCTAGAAATACACCGGTCTCCCAACCGCAAACTCTAAATCTTTATCCGCTTCCATACAGCTCTTCTGTGAGATTGCGCGTCGCAACCGTTGACGGGGCAAGCAACTTTCTCTTACCCTCCATCACTACATCGGCCAAGATTCCATTTCTCGTCCTGGTCGCTCCAATGATAGGAAACATCACTTACAACGCATATAGTAGGCTCAAAGCGCATCGCTATACTTTCTTAGTAGCTATATTGTTGGGCGAACTGCGACATAGTAAGAAATCATGCCATCCTCTTATAATCACTAGCACACACATCTCGAAATAAATTCCTCAAGAGTATCGTTGCGCTCCGCTGTCCATCACTTGAGGAAAATGCTGTGCTAACTCGAGCCGTGTGCCTACAGTCTGCAAGCTCTTCCAAAAAGTGGAATGGTACCTGGGCGTCGCGATCCACTACGAACACACTGAACCATGAAGTCTCACACCTCGCGAGATATAACTTTGAGGTAACTTGTCTCGCCGACCACAGTATAATGTATCGCCGAAAGTGTGCGACTTTGTCCATCGATCCACTATCACCCATACGCATACTGTCCGGCCTGGATACGAGGCAAACCGGCTAACAAAGTAGCATCGCTATACTCTCCCAATTCCAAACGGTATGGTAGACTTGTACTTTCCGCGAAAATCTGGCGGCTGTTTAAATTGTTGCACGATTATAACATTGCGTGCCACGAACTCACCAAATACCCTCTTTCATACCCTGCACTCAATAATGGCTTACAAGTAACTTGTATCATTTTAAGTGCCGCGGTGTAATACTATATAGGATTGTGCGCTTCTTGGCATAATCCCCTTACGAACTCATCATCGTTGGCACGCACGCAACATTTCTGAAATTGAAGTGCCGTTACTCCAATGCAAAACCTCGGTCACTGGCCCGTTCTCACTTCACAACTGCACCTTTTGAAGATAAGGATCTGAAGCTTGGAGACCTTGATTCTTGTCCAATATGGTCGGATTGCACCACTAATGCGGTCAAGTGTAGCGTCACTGATCCCGGCGGCTACCAATTCCAACGCCAAATATTGCAATTTCTTTTGTAGCAGGGCGTGGGCGTAATTTGACGTCCGCTAAGTTCTCTCCCGAATTCTACGCTTAGAGCATCAGGCACAACATTGGCTTTCCGGTCGGCTATAAGTATAGTGACATCGTAGTCCTTCAACAACTCTCCAACCACCGCCGCTGCGTTTGACATATTCAACTCCTTCTGGGTGAACAAGTAGCTTAGACTCTTATGACTAGTAACTTCACAATGTCCACTACAAACAAGTAATCCTCCAAACTTTAGCCGTGGAAAATCACCGCCGCGACTAACTCAAGTGGAACGAGTAGTTTCTTTCTTCTCATAACTCGTTTAACTGGGCAGATGGACAACATAAGCAATACCCACCCAATTCTGCATTAATACACAACCCGAGACCACATACGCAGGCATTCACTATACACTACAATAGTCTCCCCGACAGTCAGCAAGCAGAATAGGGTCGACTCACCTATATTTTTAACTACCCGAAGATTCGAATCGTCCAATAGTCGGCTCCAAACAATTCTTCACTCCTTTATGCGTGAGGCGCGTTATGGAGGTATTTTAGCGAACCCCTCACTGAACCCCGATAGTACTCCGCCAGTCCATTAGAAAACTGCATCTCCGCTAATTCTCGGGCGAGGCCAACCCTTATGACCTATTTCTTCGGTCCTACCAGACACTCCGTCGCCCGATTACCACATGACCTCAAGAATGGACCCTTTAGCAAAAGTAACATCTACTTTGCATAAGCTTTCTCTGTCTGAGTTATTGCAATACAGCTTTGCTCAGCATGCTCTTCATTGTTCCTCCTTCACCTTTGATAAACAAACATCCTCGCTATAAACCACCCACGAACCGCATCGATCCAACAATGCAAATACTCGATTTTATCATAGTCATAAATGCTGGCCGGCGCGTTAGTAAGCCCAGAAGGCATTACCGGTGAAACTCATAATGGCCATACTGCGTATCGGTACCCGTTTTGGTGCACATCCTTCGGCCTGATCTTTAATGATAATACCACCCCGATGGAGATCATCTTCAAATACACCTTTGTACGTTTTGTAACTGATCAAATAGATCGTCAATTCCTTGCAACGGGTTACTGTTCTATTGTCACTTTGTTCAAACTCAGCATAAATCTACCAGAGTTCGAAGTGCATCCTTTTTCTTCACAAAATACACCGAGCTCCCATGGTGACACCGGCTCCAACGAGGGGAGCCTTATCGAGCAAGTCTGTATTTGGCCTTCAACATCCTTTAACTCCACCGGATGCCATTCTAGTATAAACGGACTTTCGAAACTGGTTCGCTCCGAACAATCAATGACAAACCCAACTTCCGCCGGTCCGGTGGTATCCGGTAACTCCGCCGAACACATCCGGAAATTCGCACGCACCTGATATATCTCCAACTCTGGTACCCTTTTCGAGCATCCACCATGGTTCCGACAAGGCCCTTACATCCTCCATTTGATCATTCTATTTCGCCATCACAGACGATATAAGTCGCCCGAAACGCCTACTCTTGCACGCTTGGTAATTAACTCTCATTGAATATGCTCACAAAAGTGATCACCTCTACCTTCAAACAATCTATTCACCCCATATACTTAGAGAGCCAGTTGGTCCTCCAAGATAACTCGAATCCCCACATCTAATCTACACTAACCTATTTGCTTGATTTCGCATAATATCCAACGCCTATTGCAACTGACACTGCCAATATCACTCGTTTGTTGAACACGGCAAGTAATTTCCTGGGCATTCACTTCCTATCCAGTAATCCTCATTGTACACCATCTCTATGCATGTGGTCTTTAGCAAATGAGTGCTAAGAAAGAAGAGATCGCTGTATCAAAAACTTGGCTCTAGCTCTATGCCTTTAAATCACAACCTGCCACGCCGACGTCGTCGGGTTGCAGTTGTTGGCCATCCTCCAACTGAGCGCAAAATCGGTCCGCTAGCCGCTCTCGATTCCCTTTCTGGCTGACGCGGTGCTGCGCGCGCTCCAGCCGATCATTCCAAAAAATTGGCAAACAGCCCGGCAAGCTTTCTCCAAGGGGTAACGGTGCTTAAAGTAGCCGCGCGTGCAAACTTGCGTCCATAGAAGCGTCACCCCGAAAAGATGTCCCGTGTTGGCCTACTACTTGAAAACACTTGCGATCCAGTGGCGCTCTCGTGGGCAAGTCACACTTGTGCTCACCCCGCCAACAAAATGACATCGAGTGTCTCTCAGTTCTCGACTTTCTATGGATACTCGCGGGGTTCTTAGCATGGTTGCCGCCCCCCGCACGCCGCCGGTTCTCTTCTTACCCTTATCTTTCGACGTTCGGGCTGCCAGCCGCAATACTTCTTTCTCACTACATGGGTGCTACGTCTCCCCCCACAAAGCTCTATCGAAGACCTCGCGCAAAGGTCGATCATGGCTTCAAATCTGCACCTTTTCATATATCCCGGCCTGGATCTCGCAAGAACTCAATCAC
Source organism: Ananas comosus (assembly GCF_001540865.1). Classification (NCBI taxonomy): domain Eukaryota; kingdom Viridiplantae; phylum Streptophyta; class Magnoliopsida; order Poales; family Bromeliaceae; genus Ananas; species Ananas comosus. Next base: position 11,698 of record NW_017890983.1, read on the forward strand.
CCCGGTCCCAGATCATCACGAAGCGAGAGCGCGAATCAGTCAATAATATGAGATGAATCTTGCTCATACTCTCCCCGATCGATCGCTCTCAACTATGCGGAACTTTTCTTGTCAGCTTCCGCTCACACGTGATCCGGTGAAGAGTTTCGCGACACCGCTCTCTGAACTCTTCCAAATCATGAGCGGCGAGACGTTAGCTGTCATCCCAGTACTCGTTTCCACCACACCACTCGCGCTTCCCTAACAATGGTTGCGAGGTACTACTTTTGTCCTTCTCCTCGAGGTATCTAGGTCCCGAAATGTCTCCAATCGAGTCGATCCACGACTCACAACGCGCTCCACCAATCCCCCTCGACAGATAGGTGGTCGAAACTTCTGAATTGCTATAAGCGCTCAATGTCGCTCTCGTTCCATATGCGCACTTCATCGGATCGAGTTCCGATCTCCTGCACTGTAGGGACTGCCGGCCGCTTGCCGCCGCGCTTCCTTGACTGCCCTCGCAACTCGCGGCACAGTGCTCCACACCCACTTGGGCCCCGCCGGAACTGTTGACATGCTTCCAAGGCCTCACTGAGCCTTGAATCTGCTCCCCTTGGCAATTAAACAGAACTCGTTGCTGCCGCAACTACGCCAATATCCGCGGCCATTTGTTCCTAAGCTCTCCGTCGGCCACTTGCTCCCATTACTCTGGCACCGCATCATTTCCTCCGCATGCGACCTTGTCTGCTGATGACGTCGAGTCCATTGCTTCCTAAAGAACAACACTCGCATTAGTCACTTGACCAACATTACTTGACCATAACCAATTAGCGAACAACATGCACATCATCTTGCCCGTCAAGAAGTCATTCTCGGCGCAGACCGACACAATTCACACTAGAAATGAGGATAAACGAAATTGTAAACTTAGCCTCTAATCACATTAAGACGTCTAACTTAACCCAATCAATATGCTTCGCTAAATTGATCCCACGTTCACTGCTGCACATTTCCTACATCCTTAACGCCTTCCCAACTAAGGTACTCCTAGTCCATCTATTTTTCACTCTTGCTCTGATACCACTATTCGTCACGCCCCGAACGATACCAATTGGCCGACCCTGACGAGCCACAGTCAAACAGACTCGAAACGAACAGTTTCCCTATTCGCCAAGGCTCTCAACCATGTACAAATTCAAACAAGAACACTACGGAAACATACACAAATGTTTATAGAAAGAAAACTAAAATTTACAAGTATATATTCAATTGATCATATACATTGCATCCATTACTGTTCACATTCGATTCCCTTGACTTCATTACGCATGCATCATTTCTTTCTTACATCACATTAACCAAAATCACATTACATTCTTTCCTTATACATCATTGTCATCAAATACAAAAGATAACATATGGTACTCTACAAACAAAATAAACCCAACCACCTCTGAGCCTCTGTCAAGCGGCGAATACTTTCCCTTCGCCTGCTCAGCCGCCCGCTCGGGTCCCGCTCGAATATAGGATGAGAACAACAACAAAGTTCCAGTGGTTCGCTCAACATCACCGACTTCCACACTAGACTAAACTTAGCACAAATAAAAGAATAACTGATATAGAATCCAATCTATAATGATGCTAAATGCCTGAAGAAAAAAAATAAACAAGGAGTATGCTCAAACATAATTAAATGTCAATTATCAATTATCTTGTTCTTTCACTTAACTCTTTGCTCTATTGTTTCTTTAAACTTTGCACTTGTCTTTGCTTGTCTTTGTTCTTTAATCCAGGGCTAACCGGGTATCGCCACATTAACTTGCTTCACATTAAATCACATCACAGGAATCCGCACCGCTATACCGTCCTCGGTTTACCCTGCCAAACCCTTAAGCCTCCGAGCGATGCCCGAAGAGGAGCACTGCCCTCGACACCGGAACTCATAGCAGTAACATATCCTTAACTCAAAGATTATAATTCAATCTGACTTTACAACTAGCTCTAGTGTCATTTAAACCACATTTAATGTTGCTACTAGCAATCATTGTCTACCATTCATTACCTCTCGCTAACATCTAGCAATTATATTCTTTACTTCTTTACTTGTGGCTATCTAGCACTCATGTTTACAACGCCAACATTATTATACTTTAAACCATTGTCATTTCATCCTTCTTACAATACATTGTTCTTAACATCACACTATCTCTAGTGTCACTTCACTTTAACTTTATGAATGCCACTGAGTTCTATCATTGTGTCACTCTTCTTTTGCTCCACTTTGGGTCCAAATTTCCTCAGCCATACACTAGTTTCGACGTCACTGATATCTACATTCATCATATTATAAAATTGTACTCACATATAGCCATCATCACATTTCATCAATACTTACCTAAAAATGCATGCAACAATATATATAACATCCTCATAAATGAAGACACTAGTCATAGAGAGAAGTTCAAGATTTAATAACACCAACCCACCTGTAGTCTTCTTTACGTGCTCGACATCTCTTGGATTTTAGGCTTTCTCCTTCTACCGCGTAAAACGAAGCCCTAATTGTCATTTCGCTTCATATCTGTTCATGTTCTCGGAATTTATCCTGAGGCGCACCAACCTCGAAATACTCCAATTAAATTCTAGAGGGTAATGCACTAGAATTTCCCATGAACTAAAATCCTCAATTTGGTGCCATCATAACTCCATAGCATATGATCAATAACCTAAGTTGATCTCAAAGAAACAAAAGTAGGCTTCATTTAACTCTAAAATCCATTAAACTATCCTTAGGCTCACTCCAAACCCATTTGGATTTCACCATGGAAGGGATGAAGCTCTCCTTCATGCTTCAACCTCCAATACTATTCCATGTTGATCTCAAATGAAGCAAAGAAAACTTCAAAACCAAAATGCTCTAAAAACCATCTAGTCACATAGTTCCTCATTTTAGGTTAGCAATGATCAGGTCAAAGATACCTTTAAGCTTTCCCCTTCCAACTGGAGATGAGGGAGAAGGAGTTTCTTCACTCCTTCTTCTTCTCCACTTTCTTCTTCTTCTTTTCCTTCCTTTTCCTTCTTTTCTTCTTCTCCTTCTTGTCTTCTAGAGAGAGAAAGAGAGATGAGAGGGGATGAGAGGGTGAGAATGAGAGAAATACCTCATTTACCCCAATACATAGCTCATTGGGTTGCAAAATTGCCGCTAAACCCCTCAACTTTTACCCTCTCACACAGCCTGGACTGGGCTGTTCGCGCAGGCGGGGACCGGTCTCTCCTTCAGGGACCGGTTCCCGAAGGCTCTCCCCGTGCAGCCAGAGCTGCTGCGCGCGATGCATCCGGTCTCTCTTTGGGGGACCGGTCTCTCGGGGACTAGTCTCTCAGACAGGGACCGGTTCCCGAGAGCTGATTTCTCAGGACTTAGCCGATTTTTCGGCTGTCTCATTTCATACGCGTTCGGGGACCGGTCTCTCCCACCAGGGACCGGTCCCCGAGAGCTCAAAATCTGCAGTTTTGCATAATTTGATTCTTTAGCTCTAGAAAACCTTCCACAACGCACTCTTGATCATTTTAACACCTTCGGACTTTTCGATGTGTACCATCCTCGCACTTTGGTCAATTTGACTAAAGTTCAATATTTATTTTTCAAATTTTCGGTATATTACAATTTGGGGCTGAGGTGTATGTGAGACGTCCATCGCCTCGAGCCTGGTTCTAATGCGGTACTCCGTAGACGATTGACTCAAGACCGAGTCGGGTGGTTAGCCTCGTAAAGGTAGATGAAACTTTATGATTAAAACGGTGATTGACAAGAATCTAAGATAGAGGAAACCTTAGATATCAAATGGATGAGCTATGGTTAGCAGAATTGAAAGTAGTATCGAATGAACTACTAGTTGGTTGCATAGTTGCATTATTGCATGATTTGCATATAGTATTGCATTATTACGTTTATGAGGCAATGCATGGTTTTATTCGTTGCATAATCAAGATATATATATCAATCTGTTTATTAAACTAACCTGCAGTTGTCTCCTTTGAACCTGTTGGTCGAGCATTTCCCTTGGGTGGCCGTACCCACTAGGAACCATGGAGTTGGTTCTCACCCCACGTGGTTTTGAGGTGTTACAGGTTCGCACGTGAGCAGCGCGGCGGCGCGAGGCGAGGGCATAGCTCCATTGTTAGCGCCCTACCACCGAGACCAGAGATAGCGGTACCCTGAGTCGGCCTTACTTAGAGATGTAAAGAATGAAAAGAATCAAATTGTAATAATCATGTTAAATCGGATTGTATTTGGAAGTTAAGTGAAAGCTAATGTAAGAATCAATTGAGAATTGTGATGTAAAAATGTATGAATGTGAATGCTTGTAATAATATAGGAAGTGTTATGTTGTTTGATACCTTCCATTATGCAATCTTGATTGAAATGTGTTCCTGGTTGGAACTTCGCACATTGTATTGATTGCTATGCCTTGAACGTACAAGGGAGACTCTGTCCGCAGTACAGTGGAAACCCTGTCCGTTCAGCGATCTGTCGCCGTGCCCAAAACCGACCAAATGGGCGGACTTGGGGCGTGACATATAGCGCCGTAGATAGCGACCACCAGGACTTTATACATTTTGTAGTCACTTACCTTTTTGGGTATACATGTATCAACTTTACTTTGTTGATTTAGAGCTTCAAGTTATAAACAATCATGCATTTGGTGAATGACTAAATGTAAAGAGATATGATGGATGAATGGAATGTAATAGTTTTATTTACTTGTATTTGGTTTAAATCTAATCAAATATCATGTATGTTGTATATTTAGCTTAGAGCTTTCACTTCCATTGTTGCTTGCCTTCGAGCAAGCCTTGTATTATATATGCCAATCTCTTGTTGATTGCTTATTTATACATGTTGTTAGAGCCTTGGGCGGACAGGGGAGGCTCTGTCCGTTCGGCGTCTGTTGACGTGACCCGAACCGACCAAATTGGCGGGGATTGGGGCGTGACACCAACAATGGTGCTATGGGTCCATTTGACCCCATTTCCAAAGCTCAAAGCCCAAAAACCCTAAGTTTCATAAGCTAGGGTTAGAAGCCTACCTCTTGTGTAGCTTCCAAATGAGAAGAGAGGAAGAGAGAGAGGTCCAAAAGCCTCCCAAGCTTGATCTCATTCTTCTTCTCCTTCCTTTTCCTCCTTCTTTTCCTTCTCTTTTCTTCTCCTTCTTGTTCTTTCCTTTGTTCTTCTCTTGCTAGAGAAAGAGGGAGAAAGAGTGTGAGAGAGAGGGAGAGTGGAATGAGGAGATAAGAGAGAGGAAGGGTCCCATTCACCTCATATTGTAACAATATCCACATAAGTCCCCCACCTTTTGCTCCTGTGCACTGCCCCTCACTGGGCATTTTCCGCCCAGAGGGACCGGTCTCCCCGACTTGGGACCGGTCCCCGAGAGCCTCAGCCCGGGTCACGCGTTCGGGAACCGGTCCTTCCCTGAGAGACCGGTCCTCGGGAGACCAATCCTTGACCAAGAGACCAGTTCCCGAGAGCAGGATTTTCGGGACTTAGCCAAATTTTGGCTTTTCTCGCTGGGGTCACGTTCGGGGACCGGTCTCTCCCTGCCAGTATCACGCCCCGTGTAATATACCGAGAATTCGAAAAATAGATATCGAACTTTAGTCAAATTGACCAAAGTACGAGGATGGTACACTTCGGAAAGTCCGAAGGTGTTAAAATAAGCAAAAGTGCATTGTTGGAGGTCGTCGAGAGCTTAAAGATTCAAAATCTACATTCTGTAGGTTTTGTGATCTCGAGGACCGGTCCCTGAAGTAGAGACCGGTCCCCGAACACGTGAAAACTGAGCAGCTGAAAAATCGGCTAAGTCCTGAGAAGGCAGGCTTCGGGAATCGGTCCCTGCCTGAGAGACCGGTCCCCCGGAGACCGGTCCCCCAAAGTGAGACCGGTCGCATCGCGCGGGAGCCTCGGCTACCGCTGGGACGAGCTTCGGGAACCGGTCCCTGGTCGGGAGGACGGTCCCCGCGCACGAAAATGCCCAGTTTGGGCTGGTTGAATAGAATAAAAGTGGAGGAGTTTAATTACATTTTTGCAACCCATTGAGCTATGTATGAGGGGTAATGAGGTATTTCTCTCATTCTCACCCTCTCATCCCCTCTCATCTCTCTTTCTCTCTCTAGAAGACAAGAAGGAGAAGAAAAAGACAGAGGAAAAGAAGGAAAAGAAGGAGAAGAAGGTGAAGGACTAGAAGAAGAATTGAAGCAACTCTCTCCTCTCCTTCTCTAGCTTGGAAAAGGAGCAAGCTTAGAGGTAAGCCTTGCCGCTTCTCATGGAAAATCCCAAACTAGGGTTTGGATTAGGCTAAGAATGATTTTTATAGAACCTCTAGAGTATTTGAAGCTTTCCTTTTGCTTCTTTTGAGATCAAGACCATGGCATGAGTGTAATAGGTGAAGCTTGAAGGTGAGCTTGACCCCTCTCATGGTAGAATCCAAACTAGGATTTGGATTGAACTAAAGATGATTTTAATGGACTTTCTAGAGTAGAATGAAGCTACTTTCGCTTCCCAATGAGATCAAACCTTAGGTTTGATATATGCTATGGAGCTAGGGCACCCAAATTGGAGCTTTTGCTTGTGAGGGCTTCAAGGTGCAATTGACTCTCTAGAAATCTAATTGGGGGTATTTCCGACACGTTGGTGCGCTCGGAATAACGTTACGAAAAGTCTATAAAAAGTTATCGGCAAAATGGCCTGATTTGGCTTTGTTTTGCCGCAGGTAAAGAACGAGAAGCCTAAAAATCCCAAGAAAATCATTGAAGCACCTTTGTGAACCTACGAGGTGGGTGGTGCTTTTCAAACTCGTTGAACTTCTTTCTATGCCTAATGTGTCATTCAATTGAGCATATGTATATACATTGTTGCATGCATTTTAGGGTAAAGCAATGATAAAAATGTGATGTTGCATGATTGTGAGTACAACTTGCGTAATGTGATGGTTAAGAACCTTATGAATGTCAAAAACCCTATATATGTATGCATGAGAGAAAATGTGAGTACCAAAGTGAGACGAAAGAACAGAGTGACACAATGAGACATAGATCGAGTGGCATTTGATAATGTAAAGTGACAATAGAGGTAGTGTGAGGCAAAGAATCAATGTGATGTAAAGAATAATGATAATGACTAAAGTGAAAACAAAGTGGGGCGTAAAGAACATGAATGCTAAAGATAGCCAAAAATAAAGAAATGTAAAGAACATGATTGCTAGAGTTAGCAAAAGTAAAGAAAGGTAAAGAACAATGATTGCTAGAGTAGCAACATAAAGTGATGTAAAGAACACTAGAGTTAGTGTAAAGTCAAGATTGAACATACAATCCTTTGAGTTAAGGATTCGATCATACTTGCTATGAGTTCCGTGCTCGAGGGTGGTCGCTCCCCCTCGGGCGATGCGCTCCGGAGTTTTTGCATCACGGGTTGGAGTAAACCCGAAGGACGGTCTTAGCGGGAGGAAGCTGAGGGCCCGCGATGATGGACTTAATGTGAAGCAAGTTAATGTGGCGAAACCCCCGGGTTAGCCTTGAGATTAAAGAACAAAGAGCAAAAAACAAAGAACAAAGACAAAGTGTAAAGTGCAAAGAACAAAGAAACTTGCATAATCTGCATATGTTAATGTTGAGCATATTTTCTGCTTATTGTTCAGGCATATTAGCATCATATTATAGATTGGTTACTATATGCAGCTTTTCCTTTCTATTATGCCTGAGTTAGTCCTAGTGGGAAAGTCGGTGAGATTGAGGCCGAACCCACTGGAAACTTTGTTGTAGTTCTCACCCCACTATTTCCACAGAGCGGCGACCGAGCGAGTCGGCGAGTAACCGCAGTAAAGATATCGCACCTTAGCCAGAGACCACCCTAGTCGGGCTTGTATTTTGTTAGTAGTTACCCTTTTATCATCTTTTGTACTTGATGATTAGTGATGTAAAGAAAAGAATGTAAAGCTCTCTTTTGAGATAAATGTGATGTAAGAAAGAAATGATGAAATGATGTAATGAAATGTAAGGAATCGTAAATGTACCAGATGGATGTAATGTATATGATCAAGATTGAATCATAGTACAAAATGAATGCTAGTTTTTCTATCTTTCACTCGTGGCTATTGCTTACCCTCGTGTAAGCCGTATTTGTATGTTTCCGCTAGTGCACTTCTTTTTGAAAATGTACATGTGATGAGCCTTGGGCGGACAGGAAAAACTCTGTCCATTCGGCATCTGTTTGACATGCACGGGCCGGCCCAAATTGGTATCGGTCCTGGGGCGTGACACCCTGGGACCGGCAGAGGCCCTCCTGGTAGCGCGCCCAGACCCGCCATATGTCTACACATATAAGGCGTCTACAACAACAGCGGAAATAAAGCAAGAGATGATCTACAACTAGAGATATCAAAGCAAGTACACAACTATAATCTATGAGAAGAGTAGATGAAACAACTAAGTAATAAAGAGGAAACATAAAGTTATACAATAACCATCTCAAAAGTATACAAAACGGGTGGTCTCTAATACACTGGTACAACCCTCAACCTCTCCAAAAAGAAAACAACGAGAGGTAGACCACCTATCAACACGTCCGTCAGAGCGAGCTAGCTCGGGGCGATACCCTTTCCGCGGTCCTTAGCCTCTCCCTACGTGGAATGCTCTGAAATAACATCAAGAAAAAGAGGGCGTGAGAACTATAATTTATAGTTCCTAGTGGGCAATTACTGACCTCAGCTCAATGCACCACTAGGCCCAAAAAGAAAAGGGTAAGTCCAAAAAGCAACAATAATAATAAATGGATTGCATTTATGGAAGCATGATTAAAATGCTAAACTACTATGTCGCAAATAAACATGATGTCAAATGTGTTGTACATCTACTGTCACGCCCCGGGACCGGCAGAGGCCCTCCCGGTAGCGCGCCCAGACTCGCCATATGTCTACACATATAAGGCGTCTACAACAACAGTGAAAAATAAAGCAAGAAAGCAAAAGAATCTAGCGATATCAGAGCAAAGTAAATGACTAAGTTCTACACAGAAAGGTAAGCATAAAACTGAAATCTACAAATAAAGCCAAAGAGTAGTACAGAGGGAATCCCAAAAACAAAAACTAAACATCAAGAGTACTCAGGTGGTCTCTCTACACATGGTTCTCAAAATCTCTCTCACTCTCTAATACAAAAGATAAACCACCTAAACTCACAAGTAGCTCCCAGCTAGCTAGCTACGCGACTCCTTTGTCGCGATCCCGTGCCTCCGCCGGTGCCGAAAACTCTGAAATAATAACAAGAAAAAGAGGGCGTGAGAACTATAATTTATAGTTCCCAGTGGGCAATTACTGACCTCAGCTCGATGCACCACTAAGCCCCAAAGGAAAAGGGTAAGTACGATAAGCAACAGAAATGATAGTAATGACTGCGATAAGAAAACATGTATGTTGTACATTTGCTCTCTCATGATGAGGAATATCCGATGCATAAGTAATATGTCCCAACACGACAACAAGTATCATGTCACGCTCTATCAATATATGATGATTATGCTCTATCATGGCAACCAAGTATACAATGATGCAATAAGTAAACTATCAAGTATACTACATGTCTCAATACTATGCTATAAGCATCTCATAATAATCCAACTACTAATCCTATCTAGTAGTGATTATCATCTCTTGATTAAATGTCATTGTTTCCAACATATTCAAGGACCTACATATTGTAGTCCAGCTTGTGCCACCTAAGTGTCGGTGGTAGCTCCAGCATTCCTACTCTAGGAATAACATATCTAACATGATTATGCATGCTTTTTCATTTAACGAGACTCAAATCATCACAAATGAGATTTTCTTTGTGTGGCTAGGTCAAACCCACCGAACCGTCTCGGAGTCATTCGTTTCGCCGAACAGAGTTGTCCACGAGTATCTAAGTACACTAAAAGTAAGGAGCGAAAAGATAAACAAACATTACGAGCAACTCTAGGCTCAAACACCAACCACCACAAGCAAAGGGGAAAAACTCACCTAGGAAGTAGAAAATCTCTCTCAAGCTCCAAAAGAGAGCTAGAATCCTTCCAATCCAACCCAAAGGAAGATCATAAACCAAGAAATTGAGCCTCAAAAGTCCTAGATCAAAAAGCCCCAAAATCAACCCTAAAATCCAAATCTAGGGTTTCATCTCCCAAAATCTACCAAAAATAGGTCTAGAGTGGAGAACTAAGCAACTAACCTCAAGAGGAGATCTAAACCAAACTCAAAATGCTTAGAGGTTGGAGATTAATCTACCACAAGGCTCCAAGTCCAAGCTCCAAGCCTCCAAAGGTGAGAAATGAGAGAGAAGAAGATGCTCCAAAGCTCCCTCTGTAATATACCGAAAATTCGGAAAATAAATATCGAACTTTAGTCAAATTGACCAAAGTGCGATGATGGTACACTTCGGAAAGTCCGAAGGTGTTAAAATGACCAAAAGTGCGTTGTGGAAGGTTTTCGAGAGCTAAAGAATCAAATTCTGCAAAACTGCAGATTTTCAGCTCTCGGGGACCGGTCCCTGGTGGGAGAGACCTGTTCCCGAACGCGTATGAAATGAGACAACCGAAAATGGGCTAAGTCCTGAGAAAGTAGCTCTCGGGAACCGGTCCCTGTCTGAGAGACCGGTCCCCCAAAGAGAGACCGGTTGCCCTGCGCGCAGCAACTCTGGCTGCGCGGGGAGAGCCTTCGGGAACCGGTCCCTAAAGGAGAGACCGGTCCCCGCCTGCGCGAACTGCCCAGTTCGGGCAGGGTATTAAAGTGAAAGTTGAGGGGTTTATTTGCATTTTGGCAACCCATTGAGTATAGTAAGAGGGTAAATGAGATATTTCTCTCATTTCACTCCCTCTCCCACTCTCATATCTCTTTCTCTCTCTAGAAGACAAAAAGGAGAAGAAGAAGAAGAGAAGGAAAAAGAAGGAAAAGAAGAAGAAGAAAGTGGAGAAAAAGCTAGTGGAGTGAAGCAACTTCATCTTCCTCCTCTCTAGGGCAAGAAAGGAGCAAGCTTAGAGGTAAGCTTTGCCTCTTCTCATGATTAAATTCCAAACTAGGGTTTGGATTAGAGCAAAGATGGTTTTTATAGAACCTTAGAGTATTTGAAGCTTTTCTTTTGCTTCTTTAGAGATCAAAACCATGAAATGGGGGTAATGGGTAAAGCTTGAAGGTGAGCTTGACCCCTCTCATGGTAGAATCCAAACTAGGGTTTGGATTGAATTAAAGATGGTTTAGATGGACTCTTTAGAGTATAATGAAGCTACTTTTGCCTCTCTTTGAGATCAAACCTTAGGTTTGATGATGCTATGGAGCTAGGGCACCCAAATTGGGGCTTTTGCTCATGGGAATTTCTAAGTGCAATTGACCCTCTAGAAACCTAATTGGGGGTATTTCCGACGCGTTGGTGCGCTCGGATTAATGTTACGAAAAGCCAATGTAAAGTTAAGGCCAAATAAGCCTAATTTGGCTTCGTTATGCCGCAGGTAAAGAACGAAGTGTCAAAAAATCCCAAGAAAATCATCGGAGCACCTTTGAAAGCCTACAAGGTGGGTGGTGCTTCTCAAACTCATTGAACTTCTCTCTATGCCTAACGTGTCATTCATTTGAGCATGTATATATATTGTTGCATGCATTTTAGGGTAAAGTAATGATGAAAATATAATGTTGCATGATTGTGAGTACAACTTGCATAATATGATGAATGAGAACTATGTAAACGTCAAAAACCCTATGTGTATGCATGAGAGAAAAGTGAGCACCCAAAGTGAGCAAAAGAACAGAGTGACACTATGACATAGATTGTAACATACCACATCCCTCGTAAACCGCGTCGAGTTCCGTCAACATGAGCGGAACGCGAAATTGAACGGGTTAAAGCAGCCCCAAAGTGCATTGGAGTTCTTAAACGGAGCAAGAAGGGACCCGGAGAGCAAATTTGGGAATCTGGCTAAGTCCCAGATTTTGAGCTCTCGGGGACCGGTCCCTCGCTGCGCAACAGCAGAAGAACTCGAAAATTTGGCTAAGTCCTGGAAGACCGCCGTTCGGGAACCGGTCCCTGGTCGGGGAGACCGGTCCCCGAAGGCGAAAAATGCCCAGTCTGGGCAGTTCAAGAGGAAACAAGTGGAGAGGCTTAAGTGCAATTGTTACAACACTATATATGACTCACCCCTCTCTCCCACAGCCATTTCCACCCATCTCACCTATTTCCCCTCTTTCTCTCTCTAGAACTCATGCTCTAGGGCTTGGAGAAGAAGAAGAAGAAGTGAGGAGGAGGAGGATTTGGAGGCCTTGGAGGTTCTAGGAGCTCTCCAACAAGAAGNGTGGGAAAGTCGGTGATGTTGAGGCCGAACCCACTGGGAACTTTGTTGTAGTTCTCACCCCACTATTTCCACAGAGCCGGGACCGAGCGAGCCGGCGAGCGACCGAGGTAAAGGTATCGCGCCTTAGTCAGAGGCCACCAAAGTTGGGTTTCATTCTGTAGTAAAGTACCCTATGTTCATCTTTTGTATTTGATGACTAGTGATGTTGAGCAAAAATGTAAAGCTTATTTTGAGGTAAATGTGATGTAAGAATGTAAATGGATGCAATGTATATGATCAAAAATGAATCATAGTACTTGTAAATGTTTAGTTTTCCTTTCTTTCACTAATGGCTATTGCTTACCCTCGTGTAAGCCGTTTGTGTATGTTTCCGCTAGTGCATTTCTTGTTTGAATTTGTACATGTGATGAGCCTTGGGCGGATAGGGGAAACTCTGTCCGTTCGGCGTCTGTTTGACGTGCTCGGGCCGGCCCAAATCGGTATTGATTCCCGGGGCGTGACAGATATCGTGGTATCAGAGCCAAGAGTGAAAGAATAGGAATGGACCTAGAGACCTATAGGATTGGAAGGCCTTAAGGATCTAGGGAACGTGAGTGACGTGGGATCAAAGTTAGCGAAAGCATGTGATTGGGTTAAGTAAGGACGTCTCTAATGTGATTAGAGGCTAAGTTTAATTTTCATTTATCCTCTACTTCTAGTGTTGTGTCGGGCGGCTGACGACATGACGCTTGAGGCAAGGATGAATGTGCATGTTGCTTTCGCCAGATTGGGTATGGTCGAGTAATGTGGTCAAGTAGTTAACGTGTGTTGCTTCTTTTCAGGAAGCAATGGCACCTCGACGTCGATCGCAGACAAGGTCGATGCCGGAGGAAACGAATGCGGTGCCCGAGCAATCCAGAGCAAGTGGCGATGGAGAGCTTAGGGAATAGGTGGCCGCGCTTATTGGCGTAGTGCGGCAACAAGCGGAGTCTGTCCAACGCCAAGGGGAGCAGATTCAGCGGCTCCAGGAGACCTTGGAGCGCCAACAGGCGGCGGCGGCCCAGGCGGGTGTCGAGCATGTCGCGCCCCCTGTGGTAGTGCCGAGTGTTGTTGAGGGAGCGGCGGCTGCAGCGGCTATTCCAGTTACGGTAGTACCGGCCGGGTCGGGAACTTCGAATCCCGATAGCGCGACAGTCGATGCGAAGCGAGAGCGCACTTTGGCCGCTCTCATTCAGTTCAAGAAGTTCGACCCACCTACCTTCGAGGGCGGTTTGGTGGAGCCAACAGTTGTGGAGTCGTGGATCGACTCAATGGAGACACTCTTCGAGGATCTCAATACCTCGGGGAAAGACAAAGTGTACCTCGCCACACATTGTCAAGGGAAAGCGGCGATGGTGTGGTGGAAGCGAGTGAAACGGGATCGACCTACCGATCTCCCGCTCATGCTATGGGAGGAGTTCAAGAGAGCGGTGTTCGCGAACTACTTCCCCGACACGGTGAAGCGGAAGCTACAAGAAAAGTTCCGCAAGTTGAGACAGGGCGATCGATCGGTGGGAGAATATGAGCAAGAATTCTCTCACATCATCGACTGTGTTCCCGATGTCGTTCGTGATGATCGGGACCGGGCGGATTGGTTCTTGCGAGGACTCCAACCCCGGATTTATGAAAAGGTGCGAATCTTGAAGCTGTCGACCTTTGCGGATGTCACGCCCCGCGACCGCCTATTTGGTCGGTTTCGGGCACGCCAACAGATCGCCGAACGGACAGGGTTTCCCCTGTACTGCGGACAGAGTCTCCCCTGTACGTTCAAGGCATAGCAATCAATACAATGTGCGAAGTTCCAACCAGGAACACATTTCAATCAAGATTGCATAATGGAAGGTATCAAACAACATAAACACATCCTATATTATTACATTCATTCATATTCATGCATTTTACACCTCAACTACCATTCCTTTTTCATCCAAATGCAATCTAAATTATTACAACATTTATATCTTTAATACATCATGTGACATTGTGTCTTATTCTTTCTTTAACACCTAAGCTATGTCCGCGGGGTTAAAGTACTTAGCGCTCTGGTCTCTAGGGTAAGCGCTATCTACTGGAGCTACCCCTTTCCTCGGCGCCCCGCGCCTGCCACTGAAACTGCTACTAACCACCCCAAACACGGGTGAGTAACCAACTCCATGGTTCCCATGAGGTAACGCCACCCAAGGAGAGCTCGACCAATAGGTCCGAGGAGGCAACTCAAGTTAGTTCATATAAACAATAGGACTATATTCATATGCAATCGAATAAAACATGCATTGCCTCCGAGTGAATAATGCAATGATATGCAAAATTATGCAATAATGCAACTATGCAACCAAAACTAGTAGTCATTCGATACTACTTTCAATTTCTTGCTAAACATAGCTACGCCCCAGTCGTTGATATTCTAACGTTTTCTCTATATATATTCTTAGTCAGCACCGTTTTATTCATATAATTTCATTACCATTATCAATGCTACCACCCGACCTCTGGTCTTGAGTCAATCGTCTCGAGAAGTACCCGCACTAGAACCCAGGCTCGAGGCAAATGGACGTTCTCAATCATACATCTCAGCCGTAGATCCTTGTCGACTAGCGTACCATAATTACATAACTCAAATAGATAATTGTGTGGTATCACTAATTTAGCTAGAACCCATCTTACGCGCCTACCGTTAACCCAATTATCACGTACCAAAATCCCTCTAGAACGGGGACTCGAACCTCCCTGGCGGGACCGTCATCTTGGGAGACTGTACACCCCCCATGGTGCACCAACTCCGGATGCGCACCCGCGGAGGGTGGAGCTCCTCCTCAAGCCCAAGACGTAAGAAGTAATCGATCAATCTCACTGAGGATCATACCACTCGTCACAAATGCCAATGTCATGATAGGATCTCTACCTATTTAGGATCATGCCACGCTCTATGTTCAACTGGACCTAATTCAATAAGGTTAACTATGAGTTTAACAATCCTTCTTTGCCAATCATGCCCCATCCTATTGTCACTGTCACCCTTGTTTACTAATGTTCAAGTCCACTCTCACATTTACACATAATAGATCCTAACATACATGAATGATACAACCAGAAATACAATGACCAATCACATCATGTGTTTGCATTAGGGTTCAAGAGCTAGTTTAATCCACTCGATCTAATATATATATAAGATTGGTCCACTATGTTCCCACAAACGATGGCAATATGTCATCAAGTATGTTTTTCTATTTAACATAATCCACAATATGTAAATTCATAATATATCATCATGCACATATACCACTAGCATCACATGATATGTCAACATACATATAGTCATTATCCAAAATAGTCCATACTTAAAATCTCATGCATTCTTTTAGCACTTAATTCATTATGCATTACATTTAGCATATTCTACAACATGTCATCATACATTCCTTTTATGATGTTCTTATAATGCTAACATTCATACGCCCTTTCTATAGTATGTTAACATGCATTCTTTTCACATTCTTATATTATGTCAATATATATCAATATGAAATCTCATTTCTCTTAGACATACAGGCGACCTAGTCGCTTCGGTAAGCACAACCCACCTCATTTCGCATTCCGATTGCTTGTCGACACTTGCAATCGGCCGCCCGCGGCACCCGGCACCCGGCTTGACCCGATACTGTAACTGCGCCTCAACCGTGCTTCGCTTCGCAGCCCCGAAAATTATAGGTCTTCGGTTATGTGCCACGATGCCTCAAATCCATTTCCACGATTTTACGACGTCGCCTCGGCCCTCCAGGTGGAAACGAAGCCTAAACGTCCGTTTCTTTAATAACTTCGCAACGGCTCGACGAATCGCCGAACCGTCTTCGCCAACGCGTTCGTTTACCTAGCAATTAGGTTTATGGAGGGTCAAATGAGATCAAACCCTTATATTTTCAAAATTAGCATTTTTGAGCCCTAGGTGTTTACTATTACAAGATGCTCCAAATTGGAACTTAAATCATGCAATAAACACTCATTTAACATCCTAGGATTCCATCAAACCCATTTCTAGAGCATCTAAATAAAGCTCTAAAGATCTACCATTAAAGGTGTAAGGTACTAGACTTCTATAAATATGAAGTTATGGTGTACATTTAAATGGTTCCGGTGAGGTTGCGGTGTAATGTAATATACCGGATTTAAATATAAAAATAAAAATAAATAAAAATAGTATGAGGTACTATTTTTATTGGATTTAGAGAAGTGAAATATACGTTGGGAATGACTTGTGCTGAAAT
>NW_017890984.1:0-24696 GCF_001540865.1 Ananas comosus
ATGAGTTGCAGGATCAGCTCGCGAAGCTGACGGATTTGGTTGCTCAGCAGGCTGCGGCAGCGCGACAGCAGATGGATGTCGCGCGTCGACAGGAGGACAGGATGAAGAGGTTAGAGGATTTACTACTGCGGCAGACAACCGACAGAGAGATTCCTGATCCTATACCTACATTACCAGACAGGGATGCGACAGTGAGAGCACAGTCACCAGGACCAGACACACCCCCAGTAGCTCCGAGGGTAGAGCCCCGACAGGAGACAGTTGTACCACCCGTGCATGTGGCTGCGGCAGGGACAGTGTTACCTGAGATGGTGGGGATTGAGGAGCGAGAGCGAATGATGGAGCAACTGAATGAATTTCGTCGTTGCAACCCTCGTATTTTTGACGGGGAAAAAGCCGGTCATTGGGTGGTCGAGAAATGGCTGATGAACATAGAGAAACTATTCTATGATACTTTTGTTGAGGAGCGATACAGAGTTTGGTTTGCGACGCACTATTTGGACGACGAGGCTTACAGGTGGTGGGTAGATATCCGTGAGGACCCCCGTGTGGATTTGTAAGCGATCACTTAGACGAGATTCAAGGAATTATTATTGACAACCTATTTCCCGCAGAGTGTAAAGAGGCAGATGGAAAGGGATTTAAGAAACCTGAGGCAGGGGGACAGGACAGTAGCAGAGTATGAGCGAGAGTTCTCCCGATTACTGCACTGTGTTCCTTTTGTGGTTCGAGATGATGAGGACAAGGCCCGTATTTTTTAGGTGGGTTTGCGGCCTGGATTTTCAGATTGGTCCAGGCGTCAAACCTTTCTACTTACAGGGAAGTGGTGAATCGGGCATTGATCGTGAAAAAAAGGGCAGAAATTATGAAAGAAAGAGATGTTGTGGATCGAAGTAAAGGAAAGAGGCCAGCGACTGAGAGCGGTGGTCAGCAATCCTTCAAAAGACCACCAAAGTATCCGAGAGGCCAATCGGGCCAGTCGAGGGGTCGAGGCTCTTCAGCATCCCGTGGAGCACCTGAGCGTCGTCGACAGCCACGTTGTGTCATTTGTGGTGGGCCTCACTTTCCACCACAGTGTCCACAACGTGGGGGCAAGTGCTTTCTTTGCAGTCATGAGGGCCACTTTCGCTCAGAGAGCCCGAGAGGTTCTTCACCTGTACCCTCATCAGCATCAGCACCTGCATCTTCAGCTCCGAGCCAGGGGACCCCGTCAGCACCCTCTCAGTACAGACGATCACCGGGACAGCGGCAGTCTGAGAGTCCTCGACAGGGTTCGAGCGGGCGTATGTATGCCGCCCAGACAGAGAAGGCCGCAGCAGCAGAGGAGGTCGTAGCAGGTATCATTATGCTTTATGATATTCGCGTTCGTGCATTATTTGATACCGGTACTTCGCATTCTTTTATTGCTCGGCAGTTCGCCGAATTGCATAGCATTCATTTAGCACCTACTTTGCATCCGGGACGAGTAATCGTGCCCGACCATACCCTAGATGTTCGTGAGTGTTGCCCTCGCTGCCCAGTTCGGGTAGGCGACTGGATTATGCCAGTGGATTTACTAGCACTACACAAACTAGGTGAGTTTTATGTAGTATTGGGTATGGATTGGCTGACACAGTATTATGCGACTATTGATTGCACGAGCAGAACGGTGACCTTTAGGGAACCGGGTCAACAGGAGTTTGTTTATAAAGGGTGTCAGAGTTCATTATTCGCAATGACAATTAGCTCTTCGCGAGCACGACAGTTGATTCGGAGGGGTTGTGTAGCCTATTTGGCTAGTATTTCTGTGAGCGACGGAGAAGCCGTCAAGATTGATGATATCCCGGTTGTGCGAGAATTCGGGGATGTGTTTCCAACTGAGTTGCCGGGTATGCCACCTGATAGGGAAGTTGAGTTTGTGATAGATCTTGTCCCTGGGACTACCCCAATCTCAAAAGCACCCTATAGGATGGCACCCGCTGAATTGAAAGAGCTGAAGACACAGTTACAAGATTTATTGGATAAGGGTTTCATTTGACTGAGTGTGTCACCCTGAGGAGCACCGGTATTGTTTGTTAAGAAGAAGGATGGATCTCTTCGATTGTGTGTGGATTACCGAGAAATCAATAAAGTCACAATCAAGAATAAATATCCATTACCCAGGATCGATGACTTACTCGATCAGCTACAAGGATCGAAAGTATATTCTAAGATTGATTTGCAGTCAGGTTATCATCAACTTAAGATCAAGCCTGAAGATGTCTCAAAGACTACTTTTAGGACACGGTATGAGCATTATGAATTTACAGTTATGCCATTTGGACTGACAAATGCCCAGCAGCCTTCATGGATTTAATGAACCATGTCTTTAAGCCCTATTTGGACAGGCTTGTGGTCGTGTTTATGGACGATATCTTGATATATTCTCGAAGTGATGAGGAGCATGAAAACCATTTAAGAGTAGTGTTACAAGTACTTCGAGAAAAGAAACTGTTTGCAAAATTAAAAAAAAACGAATTTTGGCTTCGAGAAGTAGCATTTCTGAGACATGTAATTACAGAAGCTGGGATTGCTGTAGATCCAAAGAAGATAGAAGCAATTAAAGATTGGCCCAGACCGACAAATGTTACAGAGATTCGGAGTTTTCTTGGTTTGGCGGGATACTACCAAAGATTTGTGGAAGGATTTGCGAAGATGTCTACTCCTCTCACTCGACTCACTCATAAAGGAGCTAAATTTCTGTGGAATAAAGCCTGCGAAAGAAGCTTCCAAGAGCTGAAGGAACGATTAACCACCGCCCCGATTCTAGCACTGCCTGTTACCGGAGTGGATTATGTGATTTACAGCGATGCGTCGCTGAATAGTTTGGGGTGTGTTCTAATGCAGAATGGCAAGGTAATTGCTTATGCATTTCGCCAATCAAAGGATTATGAAAAGAACTACCCTACACATGATCTAGAGCTGGCTGCTGTAGTTTTTGCCCTAAAGCTTTGGCACCACTACTTCTACGGCGAACGTTGCGAAGTTTACACCGATCATATAAGTTTAAAGTATCTGTTTACGCAGAAAGAATTAAACTTGAGACAATGTAGATGGTTGGAGTTGCTCAAGGATTATGATTTGACCATCCTCTATCATCCAGGAAAAGCTAATGTTGTAGCAGATGCTTTAAGTCGAAAATCGACGAAAAATTTGGCGATGTCGATAACTTTGCAACCACTGTTGGTAAAAAAAAATGGAGCAGCTGAATTTGGAGGTTGTAGCTCCTGATACGCCTTGGAGACTTATGTCATTGGTGGTGAAACCTATCTTGATCGATCGAATTAAAGAAAAGCAAGCTCAAGATGAATCTGCAAAAGATTCGAGCAAAAATCACTGTTGATTATGTTGGTGACTTTCGAGTGGATGATCAGGGACTGCTAAAATTCGGTGATAGAATTTGTGTACCGGCAGATTCTGATATTAAAGAGGAGATTTTAAAAGAAGCACATCGAGCGCCATATACTTTGCATCTTGAAAGTACGAAAATGTATAAAGATTTGAAGTTAACTTACTGGTGGCCTGGAATGAAAAAGGAAGTTGCGAATTTTGTGGCAAAATGCTTAACCTGTCAGCAGGTTAAAGCGAAACATCGACTTCCTGCAGGAAAACTTCAAAGCTTACCCATACCAGTGTGGAAGTGGGAGAGGATCACTATGGATTTTATTGTTGGATTATCTCGCTCACAGACAGGTCACGATGCCATCTGGATAATTGTAGACAGATTGACCAAATCTGCCCACTGTATTCCGATTCATACCGTTTGGTCGGGGGAGAGACTCGACAAGTGTACCTTGATGAAATTGTGCGATTATACGGAGTACCTGCTTCTATTGTTTCAGATCGAGACACCCGCTTTGTTTCACACTTCTGGAGGAGTTTACAGGAGGCTTTGGGTACCCGATTGGATTTTAGCACTGCTTTCCACCTCCAGAGTGACAGGCAGTCCGAGCGTACTATCCAGACCCTTGAAGATATGTTGCGGGCCTGCATGATTGATTTTCCGGGCAGCTGGCCACAGTTCTTGCCTATGGCAGAATTTGCTTATAACTATAGTTATTAAGCAAACATTCAGATGGCACCGTTTGAAGCCCTTTATGGTAGAAAGTGCAGATCACCACTTCATTGGAGTGAAGTGGGGGAAAGACTAGTCTTAGGTCCAGATGTGTTACAGAAAGCCGAAGCTAAAGTTCGACTTGCACGAGAACGTTTACTAACAGCTGAAAGTCGACAAAGGAGCTATGCGGATAAACGTCGGCGAGAACTGGAATTTCAAGTTGGCGATCATGTATTCCTGAAAGTTTCACCGACAAAGAGAGTTAAGAGATTTGTAATTCGCGGAAAGCTAAGTCCTCGGTTTATTGGACCCTACGAAGTGTTGGAGCGGATAGGCCCCGTAGCGTATCGGCTTGCTTTGCCGCCGAACCTATCGGGCGTACACAATGTTTTTCATGTATCTACACTTCGAAAGTATATTTTTGATCCAACCCACATACTTGAGAATACTCCAGTGGATTTACGAGAAGATTTGAGTTTTGAGGAACATCCCGTGAGAATCCTAGCCCGTGAAGTGAAACGGCTTCGAAACCGCGAGATACCCTACGTAAAGATCCTTTGGAGCAATCATGATGAACGGAAAGCCACTTGGGAACTGGAGAGTGCAATTTTAGAACACTATCCCTATCTTTTCTCGATGAAATTTTGAGGTAAGTATTTACAAGTTTCGTGGACGAAACTTCTTTTTAGGAGTGGTGAATGTAATACACTGAACATTTGCAAATTGCGAAGTTCGAGTGTGAGGAATGATATATGGATCTATCCTACCTGTTCTAAAAAGCTTGGACAAGTTTTTGGGCAAGTTAGAGAGTGATTGGATGGCCAAAAGCAAGAAAGTGCATTGATCTGGCGAAATCAGCATTTTTCTACTTGGTGTACCGGTACAGCCATCATTGTGTACTGGTATACAATGGCAAAAACGTGGCAGCAAGGTTATTTTGGTAATTTCACTTCTTGATCCTATTTATTTGAATCCAGCACGACTCTGGGGGCTCAGTTCAGGTTGCTAGAGTCCAGAAAAGCTTCTTTCACCTTCTCTCTCTCTCTCTCTCTAGGGTTTTTCTCTCTCTACGAAAAAGCCGCCGATTCTCTCTCTCTCTAGGGTTTTTCTCTCTCTACGAAAAAGCCGCCGATTCGAGTCGATTTCGCGCTTCGGCCGACGCTCGCTGTTTTGGTACTCAAAGGACGCTTTCAGCACGTGGGGAGGAGGACTTTTCTCTGAGTTTTCTGTGAGATTAGTACCAGAGAAGTTGAACCTCAGCTTTCGAAAAGGAATTAGCTCAATTTTCTCTCTAGTTTTTGCTTTCGCATTGGAATTTGATGCGTTTTGGTTTCACTGCTTCAAACTGAATTCGAGGATGTTTTCAGCAGTAAAGAGAAGTTATTTTGACTGTGAATTAACCACTCTAGCTGAGCAAAAGTTGCTTTAAAGCTGGACTAAGATAATTGATTATTTATGAAACTAATTCGGAACTATACGAAGTTAATTGAGTTATTGATGCAGTTTGGAATTTGTGTCTTCGCAGTAGGGTTTTGAACCAAGTTGAACTAAATTGGTGACCTGGGGAACTTTTTTACAGGGTGTTCCAAACAGAGGTAAGCTGAAATTTCAGTTAGAAAACTTAATTCGCATGGTTTCGGCTATAGAACTAGTATATGATCGTGGTGACGCCGTTTAATGTTTACTCGCAGCAGGGTTGCGATCGACCCTTGGATCGTGTTCAGCTGTTTGGTGAGAGTTGTTGGAGGCTTAGCTTGAGGTATCTAACATGACCCAAAACAGGGATTTAAGTTGCAATTTAGTACAAGTGAGTATCTCGCCGAAATTGGACTTTTAATACTCGTGGTGACGCGATTCTTATGTTTCGTTTTCAGCAGGGTCGAGGCCTAGTGAGCTAAATCTTGGGACTCATTTGGGCTGATTTGAGCCTAGTAAAAGGTGGGTTTGACCTAATCAGAGCAAGTGAAGCTCCCCTATGTTCTATATGATACTATAGAAATAGCATATGAATGCATTTTGCGTAACTTGGGAATCGACATAGATTCAGAACATTATCACCATCATAGTTGCTATATGTATGTGTAGTGAATTGAAATCTCTCTTAAGTAGAGAAATTCATACATAGAAATAAACATGTTTATGTTTGACTTAGTTGAATGATTCATGGACAATCTAGTATGTTCTTCAAGTAGAGAACAATAACAATCTCATGACTTTATTGATTATAAAGTAGAGAACAATGACATGCTTTGTGACTATAACCATAGTGCTATGATAGTAGAAAGTTTCTAATGCTATATGTAAATTAGCATTACTCTTACATGATTACTAATCTAGTGGATACTAGCTATGTTCAATACTCTCGTTATATTGAAATTCCGATCAAAGGATTGAAAGTGAGAACATTGCAAAATAAAACATGATGATTGAGATGTATTGGATTATGGACTTTGCTTGCTTGCCATCGTGCTCATTCGCACATGCTTGTGAGGGTAGCTCCCTACAAGCCGGCACTACGAAGTTGGCCTACGGGACTGTAAGGACTGAGATTTTTTTTGCAATGTAGCTAAACTCTTAGTTGATGATGTTTATATGTGTAATTTAATTACATAAGCACTCGTCAAGTTTCAGGAGAAAATGAGCTAAAATGGAGAAGATACGCGATTTTTAGTTTTCACTTAAGTGAATAGTAACTCCGATTTTTCGGAGAAGCCACGGAGTAGAGTTGGCTTCTGGTGCGTATCGGACTCCGTTCGTAGCAGTCCAATAGCTCGTTTCGACCGGCTCAGCTATTCTAGAACTAGTGGCGCTGAGGGATTTTGGGTTTGACGCACGGATTTCGAGAAAATCTAAAAAAATACATGTTTTATATGTATTTGTGCGTAGTTTCTTCTGTTGGAGAGAAGAACGGATTTCGTCGCGAATCCGTGATCGTTCGAGGTGAACCAAAATTGTAGCTTTGTTGTCTCAGAGGTGCTGATCGCACTGGTGCAATCTGTTTGCAAATCTGACGGACAGATCTGTGGAGATCGCACGTTGATCGAGGAGAGGTCGGTGTTGGCAAAACGGTAATTTCGCAAAAGTCTCAATATTTTATGTACCGTTTTGTGTGAAATCGTAGGTGGAAGTGTTTTAGCGCGTTTTACACGTGCTGTGAGGGACTCGGATTAAAATACCTAGTTTGGAGGGACTTTCACGCGATTAACGCCTTATGTATATAAGGTGTTCTAGGGCTTTATACCTTGAAACCCTAACCCTGGTTCTCCCTGCGCCCCCAGCCACCTTCACCCTGGCCCCTGCCCTAGCCGCTCACCTTTCGGCAGCCGCCGACTGAGCTCCGGCCGGCCACAGCCTCCCTCAGCCACTTTCTCTCCCTCTCCACCTCTACCCCTCTCTTCCTCTCGGGTTGAGGACAGACCTATGACCCCATTTACATCCCTGTACCCTGCCAGCATCGCCCCGACCTCGTCGGAATCTCCCCCGCCGGCCACCGCCGCCCCGAGCGCCGCCGCTGCTGCATCCTGCAGCTTCCCAGCCCGAGCCCAGGCCGAGTCTAACTCGCGGCCTCCCCGCGCGCAGCCACCGCCTGAACCCGCTCCCGCCGGCGTCCCCGTACCCTCGGCGACCCTCCTCGCCGGTCGCCGCTGCCCCAGCGAGCCGCCGTCGCCGCCTCGGCCAGCCTCTTGCCGCCCCAGGCCTGCTCGGGCCGAGCCTGGCCTGCTTCCGCCCCCCGCGCAGCCGCCGCCCAGGGGCCACCGGTGCTACCTTCCTCCTCCTCCTCCAACCTCTGGGAACCTGCCGCCGTCGTCCCCGAGGAGCCCCGGCCGCCGCTGTGGCCGTAGCTTCGCTGGAACCCGAGCCCTAGTTCGTGCGGGCTCAAGCCTCTCCGCCGTCGCCACCGCCGCTCCCCGCCGCCAACTGAGGTGAGCATCATGTTCCTCACTTCCCCCGCACCCATCCCTGGCCGCCGCGCATGCCGCCGTGCCGCCGGAAGCCGGCCGGAGCAAGCTTGCTTCGGCCAAGCCCAAAATAGGGCTATTCTTTGGATGGTTTACTGTTCCTAGCAACCCAAGCCTCCCCAATCTCTGCGGAAGGGAGCACGATGATCGTAGCAAATTTCTGATCATCGTGCTCACCTTATATTCTGTCGGGGAGACTCCATTCCGCAGTTTCGGCCGTGTCGACCCTGTCGAGCCTGTTTGTCTGCTGTTTTGAGTTTGTGCACGCTTATCCGGCGATCCGAGGCTGCCCTGATGCCTCCGGAGGTGAGCACGGTGATCGTTGGTCAGTTCTGATCACAGTGCTCACCTCACTTTGAATCAACACTGTCCGGTTAGCCCTGTTTGGCGCGATCTTCCCCGACTGCGCGCTGTTCGCTGAACCTTTGGGTTGCTCCCGCGCTTTCCACAGTGAGCCATTGTGCTCCAGATCATGAGCACGGCCTCCGGTACGTCGAGACCTATCAGTACGTGTCTCGACGGACCTTGGAAGTCCTCATTTTGCGTGAACGAGCCATGTTATCGCCCGATTTACATAAAATATTAGGATTTTATGTAAATACAGGGGCTTTTGTGCAATTGTACGCCTTGTGGCTACTGTGGGCAGTGTGTATGAGGGTGTTTGACCTCTGGATTGGTTGTCCATGATCCGATAGTCTTTGCGGAAATCGAAAAGTCGATTCCGGCACGTTTTTCGGCGAAATTCGTCGAAAGAACGCGGTTTCGGTTCGGATTTCTTCCGACGTGGTTTGGTCATCCTGTAAATTATCGCTGAACCTTATTGGCTGGTCACCATCATCATTTTGTGGGTTCGGTGATGATGGGCGAGCGACGGTGGGTTCTAGTGTCGAAACAGACACTTCGGGAACCCGGATTCGTACAATTATCCGGCGATAATTGTGTAGTGGTGTGATCTTGTGTTCGCTGCCAAAACATCCAAATTGGAGTGTTTCGGGGCAGCAGGTGACTTGTGACACGAGTCGGTGAGTTTCGGGACACTTAGTGGGTCCCGACGGCGTCCCGATGTGGTTTTCGGGATTTCCGGTGAGTTACGGTAATCGGTATTGGGAAACCAATCTTTGTGAAATTGTTTGTGGGGTTTTGGATACTGTGGTTATTAGTTGTGGGTTAGATACTAACCCGGTGGACCCTCTATAGGTCCTGTCGATATTCTTTTGCAGTCAGGAGACAGACACGACATCCTTACATGTGGGTACTTCGATCCGACGTCGGTACAGTGGTGCACGCTTGGTAATGGTTTCTTACCCTTACTCTTCCGTTGTTACTATCGCATAGTATATTGAGCCTTGCACCCTTGTTTATTCGTTATACTCTACTAGTTGTTTGCATGCTTAGTATCCTGAGTAGGAGTAGAGTAGTTCTATCTACATGCGTATCTGTTGACCTAGTTGCTCTGTTGTTGCATTCAGTATCTGCTGACTTAGTTGGTCGGTTGTTACATTCCGTACCTGTTGATCTAGTTGGTTGGTTGTTGCATTCCGTATCTGTTGACCTGGTTGGTCGGTTCTCGTACTTCGTATCAGGGACCTTGTTGGTCAGTTGGACTCTGTGGACCTTGGGTCCAGGCAACACATCGACTCTCTTGTCATGTGTTTCGATCTGGTTGATCGTGGTTTGGCGTTGTACGCCCGGGTCACAGCACTGTGTATTCTAGACACCAGGTTGGTTTGGCCACCAACAAAGGGTGTACGTATACGGATAGGTCGTCGGTGACGCATGAATAAGCTCTCAGTGTCTGCTCTGTGACAGGCAACGCTTGAGGTCTGCGGACCAATATAGCAGCATCAGATTGTGTATATTTGGACTTATCGTCTGGTTGACGTATATAACTATAGTAGCAGTTGTCACTTGTTTATCTTCAGTTCTTTCATTACATTGTCTTGCTACTATAGTCTTGTTACATGTATACATTCAGTTGTTTATTACAGTAACGATAGTTGTACTTTCTTTCATATATATGTCTCTTTCATTCATTATTATTGCTACTGTATTTTCTACTGACCCGTACTGTTGTTTAGCTCTTCCTGATCTGGTGAGTACTCCTCGCCTTCATCGGCTTGCGGTACCCACTGGGAGGGGAGACATGTTTACATGTTCTCACCTCCCCCACCATTTTTTTCAGGTATCGCGGGCGGTGAGAGTTGAGACGAGACGTGAGACACATACGTAGCGGTCGATAGAGCTTCCGACCCAGGTTATTCGATTTAGTTCCTACCCTTACTGTTCTGTTGATATAGCTTAGATAGTTTATATGGTTCAGTACTTTTATTACATTTGAAAATGTGGGTTTTTATGAAAGTAATAAATGAATTTGTGGATTTTGTGAAATGGAAAGGTTTTCTACCCCTCGTGGTAGTGTGTTTTAAAAGCAAAGAGTTTCCTTATGAAAAACGGATTTCAAACAGCTTTCTCGTGGTTTTCATAACTTAGTATTTCAAAACCCGTTTCTGAGTTGGAAACGTTTTAACTAATAGTCGTGGAATTATGAATGGTAAATCTGTGATGAATGGTGAATGAATATTGATTGTTGTTTATTCATTATGGTGGTTGTATCCTGGTTATACTCTTGTACTTGTCCGACGCCGTGCAAATATAGGGGAGACTCTGTCCTTGTGAACAGTGGATTTCCTATATTTGTGGCGGATCTGGCATACCATGGGGTCAGGTTTTCAAAAAAAAAAAATTCTGCTGTATTTTAACCTAAAAGGGACCCCGGGGCGTGACAGCGACAGTTGCTCGCCCGTGCGGGATTGGGTGCCGAAGTGGATTGCCATGGGGAGTGTATACTACCACGGGGCCATTAGGCGCAGCGCAAACTAGACTATCTTGAGTAGGTCCTTATGAATGAAATGAAAGTACTAAATGGCAATGACAGTAATGAATGATTATCGATTATAGCGTACAGTATTTACTTACACATCCATATTTATGTTCATGTTTATAGTAGTTGCTATGCTTCTATTACTCTGTTGATTCATTACTGTAGGAATTACATGTTGATTACTTGCTCATTACCTGTTAGTATTGCATATATATATACCATGCAATTACCGCTTTTATTTACATTTAGTACATCATGAGCCTAATAGTGTAATTCGCCGCGACTGGCGGCTTACCCACTAGGAACTATTGTTAATAGTTCTCACGCCCTTTTATTGTTGTTTTTACAGAGCCATTTACAGGAGAGGCTATGGATCGTGGCAAGGGAGTCGCGTCTAGCTAGACATTGCTAGGAGCTTGCTAGTCGATCACCTTGCTACTCGAGCTACGACCGAGGGTGATGTCCAGTGTATAGAGAGACTACCATTGTACAGACATTTTGTGTACCGTGTGATGTATATGAGTTTTGGAACCTGAGATTATAGTTTTTATATTTCTTCATGATGTAGAATTTTTGGATTGGTTACTCTTTTTTCCTGTTAATAGTATTTGGACTTATACTTTGCTCTGATATCAGGATAGGATGTCTCTATGTTTTTCTCCTGTCGACTTGCTTTCTTGTAGACGCCTTATATACTGCAGGTGTATGGCGGGTCTGTGTACGTACCGGATATGCTTCCGCTGGTACCCGGGCGTGACACCGGCTACAAGAAAATTGACAATTAGTGGCCTATATAAATGTTGCTATATGTGCCAGAAATGCATCTAGATCTTTTAGCAACATTTAAAGTTTAGTGTTGCTTATGCCCATGTTGCTGAATCATTTAGCAACATATAGAAAAATTGTTGCTAGTTCTGAGTAATTAGCAACACTTAATAAATGTTGCTATAGATAAATTTCATATGACATTTTCAAAATAATTATGTATGTATTGTAATTAATTATTGCATTAATAAATCCTCCTAATTTAATTTAAAATTTATTATTATAATTGATAATTATAGTATTTAAATTAATTTAATTAAATTATTATTAATTTTTTGATCAATTATTATAATCACAATGCATAAAACTCATTCACACCAAATAAGAAACAACAATTCAAATGATAGATATCAATCAAAATTCTAATTCATATATATAATGCAATTAATTTGAAGAACAATATCTTAATAAATGATATCCAAAACCATTAGGTATCCAAAAACATCACAAACTGTTTGATACATTAAATATCCAAAAATATCACAAACTGTTTAATACAAAAGGTATCTAACAAAATGATATATAGTAGTATAAATACTATCATAACAAAATGAAAGCTTAAATTGCTTCACGGACATTTCTTCAATTTGAACTTCTCATGTGCATTCAGCTTTACTTGCGCTTAACCTGTACAAAAGAGTATACAAAATTAAAATTTGATTTGTAAAGTTATAAAATATAGTAAGAAAATTTAAAAGAAAAATTAGTATTTTGTGCATACATAGGTATATGGCCAAGCCACCGTTACACCTACGACATCTCTAATGGTCAAATAGTTTCCATAAGGTCTTAATAACGGCTCATTGCGAAGTATTGCTACATCTATTTGAACCTCCCAATATTGTGGTCCTAACTCGACTCCTCCTACTTTCGTCATGGGATCCTTACTTAATATGTAACCTCGTGCCACGTTACCATGAGGTTTTTTTAAACTTTTCGAGTATACTTCATTTCCACCCTTCAATCAACAAAGAAACAAATCAAATATTTCATGTGTTTTGATAAAAGAAATATATAAAAACAACAAAAAGAACAATAATGAAAAAATCTAGAAGATAACCTGAGCATCTGATGGGATAAGAAAATTCTTCACAATATCTTTAGCTCGATGTGCCTGTAACAAAATTGTCTAATATAGTTATTCAACATTATGTTTGAATATTATAAATATGCAAGTTTATTTTCTTACTTATGCTACTTTCTTTCTTTACTATTGCTTTAGACTTGAAAATGTCATCTTTGGATATATTGTAGTTATTGGAACTACATGGTTGCAAATGCTAGTCGAATCGGCAAAATTAGATAAATATACAAGCATTTTTAAGTTGCATTTGAGACGAAATTTCTAATTACACTTGACAAAAAGACTCTTAAGAGACAATATATAAAAGAGATATCATTTTGAACTAAATTAAAAAGAGAGACTATGAACAGAAAGAGAATACAAATATTGATATAAAAATTTTTACTAATATCACAAAGTATACAACATAATTAGGATAAAAGAACTACCTGAGGTGGAGGTACTTCATGACTAGATTGTGATGAACTTACATCATTCTTAGGTGATCCATTGGGAGAAATATAATTGTTAGCATTCTGTTTGAGAGAACAAAATCATTAGATGTTATATGAAGACAAATTAGTTATAAATGATATATAAATTGGCATAATAAGTTGTATTACCGGTATACCGATTCTTTTTTCTGGTTTATGCAAGTCTTGGGGCATTTTCTCTGTTGATTCAAACATTGCTCTGATCATCGACATTTCTCTTTGCACATCTTCATATTTTTGTTTCAAGTTTGCTATCTCTTGTTGCATTCGATGTTTCTCCTCTTTAGCAGCATTTTTAGTTTCAGAAAGAATTCTTAAACATTCTGCACGAGTTGGGTTTGATCCAAAGACATCTGAAGGAGTGGCAACCAAGCCAAAACAACGAACATGACCACATCTATCTTTTCTCCTAAAACTTTCACTAGAAGGTTGTCACGCCTCGGGACCCAGCGGAAGCCCGCCCGGCGCGTGCCCAGACCCGCCATACGTCTAAAACGTATAAGGCGTCTAGGAACAACAATAAACAAAGCAATAAAAAAAAAAGACATTTAGGAGTATCAGAGCATAATAAATGTCTAAATGCTACAACCAGGGATAAGGATAAAACTGTAATTCCACTAAATAAAATATAAAGTGATACAAGAAAATCCAGGTACAAGTGCTATAGGTAGATACATAGGTGGTCTCTATACATGGATACAAAAACCTCTCACTCTCTCTCAACTACAAAAAGAAAGAGTAAACCACCTATGCAAAGTACCGCTCCTCGCTAACTAGCTAAGCGATCCCCTTGCCGCGATCCCGTGCCTCCGCCTGTGCCGAAGGCTCTGAAAAGTAAATCAGAAAACAGGGGCGTGAGAACTATTAAAAATAGTTCCCAGTGGGCAATTACTGACTCCAATGAACTGCGCCACAAGGCCCAAAAGCTACAAAAGATGTCAGTGACAAACAATAAAGTAAAGCGAAAGGTAAGTAAAATGTAACTTACTGTTACATACAGTCTCTACTTAGCATGAATTGCATATGTAATAAGGCATCAATATCATGAATGTACATGGGTGTGTATGACATGCATAAGCATAGAAATGCAACTAATCCGATGTCCTCAATGCAGAATTAGCAAAGGTGTCATTGTTTACTATTCTAGTCCAGGTTCACTTTAATAGTTTTAAAGTTCACATAGCACGTCCTATCACTAAGTCCCAATCATATAAGACCCACCCGAAGGCTGTCTAGCCTGCGCCGTGCCTAATGGCCCCGTGGTAGTCAACATCCCCACTCTAGGGATGAGCCTCCCCCACGGCAATCCACTTCGGCGCCCAATCCCGCACGGGCGAGCATATGTCGCGATGGCTATCTCCGGAGTGCCGGCTTGTAGGGAGCGACCCTCACAAGCATGTGCGAATGAGCACAATGGCAAGCAAGCAATGATCCGTCTCAAGAACCAAGTCCTCATGTCTAACAATATGGAATATATCAAGTATTTCAATGGCCTATCTCTATGTCATCATGTCTCTAACATGGAATGTAGCAGGTATGTAGTGGCCTATCAACATGTCTCTATGTTGCAGTTTAATAGTTTACTAGTTTCAAGTGCCCCTTTATGACACTCTTGTTCTCTATGTCAAAGCATGGCAACTATGTTCCAAAGTACATATTCCAAGTCATAATCCTTATAAGTGATGTATTTTTCACTTGCAAATAAACACTTTCCCCATATGCATGCATTCTACTCATATAGCTCTACTATATAGTGAAATTTTAAAATACACAAGGCATGCATTTTAAGTGCTCTAAAATTCATATAAATTCCATTTAGCATATAAATGAATTTAAAAATATTTTACAACAAGTAGAAAGAGCATAGGGGTCATTTCGCCCTATTTCCACGAAGCCAAACCCACCGTCGTCAACGAAGCTTTCGTTTGCCACGACGAAGGCGTCCACCACACTCCTAGTACCCTAAAGGTATGAAAACAAGTGTCATCTAGTCGAAACGAACGACGCTAAGTTCAATCATTAACCAACTCAAGCTAGGGTTGGGAAAAACTCACCTCAAGTGAAAAACCCTCTCTTAATCTTTAAATGGGAGGTAGCGGTCTTCCAATCTAATCTATATAAAGGTTCCAAACCCATCAATTGGGTCTCAAAACCCTCAAATCCAAAAACCCCCAAAATAAACCCTAAATACCAAAATCTAGGATTTCATCTAGTAAAACCTAGGAAAACATATATCAAATAGGGATTACATGCTACCAACCTCAAGAGAAGCTTCAATCCAAGCTCAAAACCAAGTAGGGTTGAAGTTTGATCCTCCACAAAGCTCCGCAAGCTCGAAGCCACCAAGGTGAGAAAATGGGGAAGAAGATGATGCTCCAAAGCCTCCAAGCAAGCTCCTTCTCCTCTTCTTCTTCTTCTTCTCCCTCTCTTCTTCTCTCTCTAGAATGCAAAAGGGTTGAGAGAAATGAGGGAAAGAGAGAGAAGAAAGGCTCTTTATAGGCTCTAAAGTAACAAAATCCTAACAAGCCCCTCAAAAATCCAAAATCACAACAGTCCGGTCTGGGCAGTTTTCGCCCAGAGGGACCGGTCTCCCCGACCTGGGACCGGTCTCTCAGCCTGCCCTCGAAAATCCAACGTTCGGGAACCGGTCTCTCCCTGCGCGGGCCGGTCTCTCCCCGCGCAGACGCGCTCGGGGACCGGTCTCAACTGCCAGGGATCGGTTGCCTCGCCGGCTACGCAGCACTGTTCACTGGGGGACCGGTCTCTCCTATCAGGGACCGGTCCCCGAGAGTAAAAACCCTCAGGACTCTGCAAAAACTCTCAAGATCAAACTTTTATGCCGGTATACCATCGACGGCCCTCCACCAAGTGTGGAAAAGTTCGGAATACTAATCGAACACTCGAACCTCGCAATTTGCAAAGGTCCAGTGTGCTACAAAGGTCATCTTAGGATTCTTCTTTTTGTGCAATATCTGGATATATAGGAGCAATTTCTGTAATAGCACCCTACAAAAAAGAAAAATCATGCAGTTCTTTCATAGGTTATATCACTATTGTGAAAGAAAATTAGTACAAGTTTAAAAACTTACTATTTTTCTTCAGTGACAATCAAAGCCAAACGTTCCAAGGTTCCAAGGTTTGCAGCTATCACCAAATAATCGGACAAGCATAACGTTCCAAGGTTTGCACGATAAGCCGAGCCGCAAACCTTATACGCTATCACATACGGTGACAATCAAAGCCAACAACCATGCTCAAGTCACTCCACAATTGTGATTCCGAGCCTCTTGACAATAGACCGAGACTACTAACCAAACAAACTTTTTAACTGTAGGAAGCACAACTAAAGAGCTACGAACACCCGGACTCGAACTAGAGTCAAAACCCCTTTATCAGTGACGATCAGTAAACTGTGCAAAACCTGCCAAGGAATAACCCAAGGCTCGCTACGTAGTCAAGGATGACTATCATTCTAGCTTTTCCCACAAAACAGTCTAGAGAACACATTGACCCAATCCATAAGTCCCAAACGGGAAGATAGTATTTCGTCCCTCTTTCGACAGTATATTGTCTGCAGCAGATATACTTATCAAAAGAAAAGCGAAATATCCGAAGATTCACTACCAACAACCTGGAGTCTCTCGAATCAAGACGAAACTTATCACCAACTACAAGTTAACCCACAACACACCAACTTGGGTGTTAGAATAACCGCATACGATGTATGCCTCAACGAAAACTTGACACCAAAACTGTGTCAATCCGACTCTGGCAGAAAGAACGAACGAGGTAAAGGTCGAAGGATCCGCTGATTCCAATCAGCAATCAAGGAGGGTAGGTAGGCATCACAACCCCACCCAAAGATCTGCGGAAGTAACACTAACATGCAGTCGTCGAAACGACCGCTAACCAAACCCTGGGCTACACCCTAGTAGCCCCACTGAAGTCGCGACCGTAACTGGTCGAAGCACCGTCTCCGTAGAGACATTCGCAGTACCTCTCGTGTCCTAAGTACAGAGAGTGGCCTGGGCGTCAGCAGTTATGACACCCGCCTAGCCCCAAAAATCTCACTTGGCCCTTCAAGGCCTCACCTGTCAGGAATGGCAACACCTGGGGAAATGGCGTCCCACCACTCAATGTCCAAATAAGTGCACCGCCACTACTCCCGACTTAGATACCAGCTTGTGCGAACCGTAACACATACAGAACCACCATGCACTTCGAGTTTACCAAACTCAAATGCGCACAAGGACACAAGCCCAAACCCCGCACTCACGTGCCTATACACCGTAGTCTTCCTATTGGTCAACCTAACCAATGGTTCAGTTCATTTGGTTCAGTTCATTTGCTTTTTAAAACAATCTATGAATGGTGTTGTGGTTGTAACCCGTCTCTGATACTATTTTAATCTGTCATGCCCCGGGGTCCCTTTTTAGTTTAAAGCATAGCGGAAAAGCGTCTGAACTTTTTTTTTTTTTTTTTTGAAAACCTGACCCCAGGGTATGCCAGATCCGCCACAAATACAAGAGATCCACTGTTCACACGGACAGAGTCTCCCCTATATTTGCACGGCGTCGCACAAGTACAAGATTTCAAACATGATAAAACCACAACCAGATGAACATACACATAACCAACAGTTATACATTCATACACCATTCACCACAGTTTCACATTTATACATTCGATATTTAAACATAAATCCACATCTATCAGTTAAAATGTTTCCAACCACAGAAACAGGTTTTGAAATACTAAGATGCAAAACACAGAAAACCTTTTGAAAACTGTTTCCTACAGAAACCTTTATTCTTTAAAAACGCTACCACGATGGTAGAAAATCTTTTATTACAAAATCCAGAAATCCGTTTATTACATTCACGAAAATCTATATTTTCAAATGTAATAAAAAAATACTGAACCTATAACTATCTAAGCTATAACAACTGAAATAATAAGGTTAAATAACTATACCGAAATAACCTGGTCGGAAGCTCTATCGACCGCTACACACGTACCTCACGTCTCGTCCACTACTCATCGCCCGCGATACCTAAAAAATGGTGGGGCGAGGTGAGAACATGTAAACATGTCTCCCCTCCAGTGGGTACGCAAGCCGAAGAAGGCGATGAGTACTCACCAGATCAGGAAGAGCTATATAATAATACGGGTCAGTGGGAATACAGTAGGAATAATAGTAAATGAAAAGAGATGTATAGGAAAGAACAGATATACTAAAATGGCCGTAGCAACAATAATACATGAACAGAATGTATAAGAACGACTACCGCTACTGTAAGAAGAATATAAAACATACCTGGGTATCAAACTATAGTAGCAAGACAAGTATATAGAAAGAACTGTAAGTATGCATGCAACAACTGCTACTATAGACGTATGCATCAACGGGACAATCAGTCCAAAAGTACCCAATCTAAAACCAATGCTCTCTTGGTCAGCACCGCAGACCTCAAACCAATGCCACTACTACTCTCCAGTGCATATAACCCCTCTAGGGCTCACGGGTTGTCACCATTCAACCACTTTTTCGGAAAAGAACACTCCTTGCGGTGGATCAGACCGCCAGTGTTCGTGAAATGCGACGAGTATCGGGCGATCAATGCAATATGCTCAATGATCAACCGTCGGCAACCAGCCGACAATCCTGCCCCCCAGGGCCCATCGACCGTATGGGTATCATGTAACCAAATCGACCAACCAGGTAACAAGTATAGCGTATGAAACTCGACCAACCAGGTCATAAATATAGGATATGAAGCTCGACCAATCATGTCACAAGTATAGATGCAAGAATCAACCAATAAGTCACAGGAATGTATCACTATAATCTGGAACTGCCGTCAGCCACTAGCTGACAATCCTACCCCTCAGGGTACACCGACCTCGT
This sequence comes from Ananas comosus, assembly GCF_001540865.1. Classification (NCBI taxonomy): domain Eukaryota; kingdom Viridiplantae; phylum Streptophyta; class Magnoliopsida; order Poales; family Bromeliaceae; genus Ananas; species Ananas comosus. The sequence continues at coordinate 19,206 of NW_017890984.1, forward strand.
GGGTCAACAAACAACAAGAATCCAGAACGGACAGACTAGGTCACAAAGGGTCAAATGACGGATCTGTGAAAACTATAATCATTCGTCGACAACTAGCCGACAATCCCACCCCTCAGGGTATACCGACCGTATAGGTCATCGAACAACAGAAATCAAGGAACTGATCGAGTAGGTCACAATTACGGGATACTAAAATCGACCGACTACGTCACTAATTTCACAGATGGTCACGGAACCGCTCTACTATAAACATGATATAAGATATGTAGAACAAGCAAGTAGAGCAACAAGAAAACATGATATCAAATACAGATAGACTATACTCCTACACATGATACTAAGCATGGAAACATCTGAGTCGAGTATAACCAAACAACGTGGATGTTAGGCTCAACATATAGTATAAGCACACAGATAATAGTAAGAGGGCAAAGGTAAGAAACCATCACCGAACATGCACCACTGTACCGACGTCGGATCGAAGTACCCACCTGTACAACTGTCGCGCCTGTCTCCTGACTGCAAAAGAACGTCAACAGGACCTATAGAGGATCCATTGGGTTAGTGTCTAACCCACAACTAAGAAACCCTAAAAGCGTAACCTCACAAATAAACCCACGAGAATCGGTTTCTCAAAACCGATTACCGAACAAACCGGAAGTGCCGAAATCGCACCGAGACTCCGTCGGGACCCACGAACCGTCCCAGAACGTACCGACTCGTGCTACGAGTCATCCGCTGCCACTAAACATAAGAAATCGTGCATCATGGCAGCAAACACCACTCCTTACGTCGAAACAATTATCGTCGGATAATCGTTTCGATCCGGGTTCCAGGAAGTGTCTAATTCGACACCGAAACCTACCGTCGCTCACCCGTCATTTCCGAACCCTCAAAATGATGCGAGTGACCAGCCAACAAGGCTCAGTGACTACACAATTCATCAGGAAGCACTGTCGGAAAGAATCCGAACCGATCCCACGTTCCGTCGGCGGATTTCGCCGAGAAACGCGCCGAAAATCTCTTTCCGACACTTGCAAAGACTTGGGGCCTTGGACGATCAGTCCAGAGGTTATCCTCAGCCCTAACTCGCTGCCAACAGCAGCTACGATGAAGCAAACGGCATAAAAGCCCCTATCGACACATGAAATCACATTATTTTATGTGATTTCATGGCTTTTATGGATCGTACACGCAAACCAGGGGTCGATTAGGACAAACATCGCTCTCGCTGATAGGTTTCAGCGTGCCAGAGGCCGTGCTCACCTTACGGAGCACTGCCAGCCACTGCGACGCCCGCACGAGCAACGCGGAATTCAGCGAAACAGCGCGCACAGCGCAAAGATTGCCCTTAACTCACTAACCCGGGCACCATTAACCCAAACGGAGGTGAGAATCGTGTTCAGCACGAGCCCACGATCATCATGCTCACCTCCCGAGGTGTCGGGGAGTCATCGGATCATCGGAAAGGTGACCGAAAAACTTAACTACAGTGCTGGAGCATGAAACAACCACTTACCGGAGCAGTGGGAGCTAGGGCTGGCCGCCGACGGCCGGACGGCGAGCGCTCCGACCGGGGACGGGAGCAGTCGGTCCGAGGGGTCCGGAGGTGGTGCTGGCCGGCGGCGGGCAGCAGCCGGTGGCGCGGCGGCGGAGATCAAGCCCGCATAGCTCCTCTCGGGTTCAAGGGCACCGGCGGCGAGGCGGCGGTCGGAGGAGCTCGGGACGGCGACCGATCGGCGCCGGAGGCCGAGAGGAAGGCCGTGAACCCTACGGTGGGCGGCGGCGGCGCTCGGGGGCGGCGCGGCTCCAAGGTTGGCCCGCACGGGTCTGGACGGGTGCAGGAGTCCCAGCGGTGGCCGACGGCGTGCGGGGACGATTGGGGAAGCACGCCGGAGGTCACCGGGGTCGGCTGGGAGGCGGCGCGGCCGAAGGAAGGTGGTGGCGGCTCCCGAAACTCGAGGTTGGCCCGGCTCGGTCTGGGCTGACCCGGGCTGGCCGCAGCTCCCTCAGGCGGCTCCGGCGACGTCCGGGGATGGCCGGAGCCGGGGGAAGAACGTGCTGGAGGTGGATCACGGCCCGGGGCTTCCTTCCAGAGATGGTGGAGCCTCTCTACCTGCTCTCGGCCAAGGTGGGGGAGAGGGTGGCCGAGAGGGTGGACTGGGAAGGCTGCTGGTGGGTTTCCGGCGGCCGGAACAGCTCGCCGGCGGCCGGGGCGCGCGCACGGGCAGGGCAGGGCAGGGCTCAGCTGGGGCGGCTAGGGTGGTCTGGGTCAGCTGGGGGCGGATTAGGGTTAGGGTTTCTCCTCGGAACCCTAGATCTACCTATATATAGGTAGAGGAAACTTGGGGAAAACCCCCTCGAAGTTGATCAATTTCGACCCAACTCCCTACCAGCTGGTGCACCTTGCACGACAGTCCCTCCGAGTTCAAAAACTCGCAAAACGGCGCATAAAATAATGGGCTTCTTCGCGATTTATCCGTTTTGTCAAATCAGCCCCTTAGCGGACTTTTCCCGATTCCCGAAGATCCGTCCGTCGGATTTTCGATCGGATCGCACCAGGGCGATCAGCACAACAGAGGCATCGAATCTAGCATTTCGTTTTGCCCGAAAAGGTCTCCGATTTGCGACAAAACCCACCCTCATTGTTCTACCAAAACCACATATAGGTATAATTATATGAAAAAACCATTAAACCCCTTTTTCTCTAAATCCGTGCATCCAAATCCAAATCCGACAGTGCCAAAGGGTCCAGGATAGTCGAGCCGTTGAAAACGAGCTATAAGACGACTATGATCAGAGTTTGATACGCGTCGAAAGCCAACTATACTCCGTGGCCTCTCCGGAAAACCGGAGTTACTATTCACTTAAGTGATTAGTTTTAATCGCGTAACTTCTCCGTTCAAGCTCATTTTCTCCTGAAACTTGACGAGTGCCTATATAATTAAATTACACACATAAACATCATCAACAGAGAATTTAGTTGCACTGTAAAAATCTCAGTCCTTACAGGATTAGGATAGTGGCAAGAGGTAAAGTTTGGATTTATCGGAGTTTCTTTTAGAGGGAATGATCCAACCTGTCTTTAATGAAATAAATTTAGTTGTTCCGGTAGTGGTGTTGCTATTGTGTCGGCATTTCCTTGCTTGATTTGATTTGCACTCTCACTGTTGTAAAGTACCGGTTGATTCTCTGGGTGCAAATTTGAAAGTAGTTGGGCAAGGTAGCCATGAAGTGCATGCTCAAGTGTTGCTGACGTTTGATCTGGACGAGAGTGACATTCAAAATGACCTTGATCTAATAGCATTTCATCATACTCTCTTTGATCAAAGTATGGTTGTTTTGAACTCTTTCCTTTTTCTTTTGTGCTCTTCATGATTAATACCTGTATTCAGCGAAGTTGCAATTAAGTTACTCTAAAGTACAATAATGACTAGATGCTTTACAAATATATTAGTCATAAAAATACTTGAACACTATACAAAGATTTCATATATAACTGTGACTATGTATTTATTGTGAGGTCCTTAATTTAAATAAAATGAAAGAAACCATTCAAATACAACTATTTGCAACACTAAAAACACATTCTAATTAACTAGTATGGTAATATACTAATAAGTAGAGCAAATAATATGTACCTAAAGCAGGTTCGAATCGTCAAAGTCGTAGTCATCTTCCGTATCCACATTATCGTATGCGTTTGCTTCCAAATCATGAGTGTTTATTACATAGCTGTCAATTGTAAGTCCCGGCACATCATTTCTATTCCAACTAAGCTCTCCTTCAAATATTATTCATGGTGTTTTTAGACGTACCATAATCCATATGAACCTCTATATCATCTTCAAGAACTTCTTGCTGCATATCAAACATGTCTCTTGGTCTTATTTGAACAACTACCTTCCAATCCTTGTTACTAGCATCTTGTACATAAAATACTTGGTTCACTTGAAATGCTAATACGAAAGGTTCATCAGATAATTGGTTGCCTGTATATAATAACTTGTTGAAGTTTACTAATGTGAACCCATAGTCATCTTTCTTCATTCCTTTACCTCGAGAGTGAACATCTACCCAATCACATTTAAATAATACTACTTTAAATTGCCCGTAGTAGTTTAGCTCAATTATATCCGTGATAATACCATAATATGTGACATCTGCACTGATTGGATTTTGATCTCTAGCACTGGCATAACTTGATATCTTAGCAGTTAAAGCGATTTCACTATTTTGAGTTCTTCTGTTTATTTCACGATTTTTAACATGAAATCTATAACCGTTGATCATATAACCTTTGAACCTCTCTGCAGCTCTATGAGGGCCGCATGCTAGTGATACAATTTTCTCCGAAACAGCCTCATTTTTTTCTTCAAGTAATCTGTAAATCTAGTTAATATATAAAAATAGTAAGAAACAACTAAATATACCATTGATACCAAAAGAGAAAAATAATTAAATATACTTATGGTCTTTAGTGTCGTTAATGTTCACTTGCATGCACCCTAAACCATTCATGAAAAGTGTTATTATGAATTCGCTCAACATCCATATGTCTTGTTCGACGTTTTGTAGCTTTTATTGCGTCAATATGTTCTCTGTGAATTGACGCAAAAAAATGATGATTAGAGTACTTTGTGATACTATTCAAGATCAAAAAATTAATTTGAATATAGCCAACTTACTATAGGTATGGAGAAATAATGTCACAATTAAATAGCACATAGCGATGTGCCTGCACCCATGACGTTTCATCAAGATTAAACATCTCACCGTGCCCTATAGGGCGACCTACTGGTGATAGAGAGAACAATGGATGCTTATGCAATTCCACCTCAACATCACAATTCCTTCTTGATTGATTGAATTTTGTTTCAACACCTTGCAGGTATTGTGAGCAAAATGCTAAACTTTCTTCTGCCATATAACCTTCTGCAATTAATCCCTCTGGATAATTTCGGTTGCGCACATAAGACTTCAAGGTAAGTAGGAACCTACGATATATATTAAAAGACTTCAAAATTAATAAGATCATATATATAATTCTATAAAATTCCTTTGTCATAATTATAGAGAATAATAGACAATTTTATAAACTATAAAAGTACCTTTCAATAAGATACATCCATCTGTAATGCACTGGTCCAGCTTGTAAGGACTGAGATTTTTGCAATGTAGCTAAACTCTCAGTTGACGATGCTTTTGTGTGTAATTTAATTACAAAAGCACTCGTCAAGTTTCGGGCGAAAACGAGTTAAAACGGAAATTCTACGCGATTTCCAAGTTTCACTTAAAGTGAATAGTAACTCGATTTTCGGGAGAAGCCGCGGTGAAAAGTTGGCTTCAGGCTCGTACCGGACTCTGTTCATAGCAGTCCAATAGCTCGTTTCGATCGGTTCAGCTGTTCTGGAACCAATGACACTAACGGATTTTGAGTTTGACGCACGGATTTCGAGAAAATCCAAAAATACATGTTTTATATGTATTT
>NW_017890984.1:25108-28307 GCF_001540865.1 Ananas comosus
GGGGGTGCGGCGCTAGGCCGGCGAGCAAGGCTGAAGGTAAGCAGGGCGACTAGGGAAGCATGGCTGGCTATGGGGGGGGGGGGTTAGGGTTAAGGGATAAATACCTAGAGCTATAAATACCAAGGTGCCAACTTTGCGCAAATAAGTCCATGCACCTCCAGTATTTACAACTGAGTCCCTTCACAGCGTGTGTAAAACACTGGCGGATACACCCCTCTTACGCTGCGGATCCCACGCCAAAACGGTACATAACAATATCACGACTTTGCGAAAATACCGTCTTCGCCCACAACCGACCTTCCATCGAACAACATTGCAATTCCGCCCAGATCCGTCTTCAGCATTTGCGAACGGATCCACAGTGCGATCAGCACGACGGAGACAACAAGGCTACGATCTCGTTTCGTCTCGATGATCAACGGATCAATCACGCAAATCCAACCTTCTACGGCAATAGAAGAAATCAACACAAACCGCCGCCGGCCCCCCACGCGCCGATCCCGCCCGCTCGTTCCACTTCCATCGTCCCCGCTGATCCCTTCGACCCCCGACCGATCCCAATCCCAATCCCCTAGTTTTGGGATCCTCGATATTTATGGTTCCACGTTGAAACGTTTATTCAGGTGGCTTGGAGTCATAAATGTTGACTCAGGGAGTGTCGCACACATTTTGTGCGCTTGTGGGGAGATGCACGCTAGGGTGCGTTTGCTGAGCCCCGGCCGCCGCCGAGCCACCCCCCATCTTTCTTCCCTCTTTTTTCTCTCTCCCTCCCTCATCTCGGGTTGAGGGTAGGCCCGGGGCTGCGCCTCTTGCAGACCCTCCCCCGGGATCGCACCGTGCTCCTGCGACCTCCCCCGCCGACCGCCGCCATCGCTGGGTGCCGCCGCTGCTGCTCCTGCGGTCTGCTGCAACCCAGGCCGAGCCTGGCCGAGCCGGGTTGCCACAGCCACCAGCGCGCCGCCGCCGCCTGGAATCCCTCCCGCCGACGTCCACGGAGCCCCAGCACCCCTTCCCGCCGGTCGCCGCCGCCCCAGCGCGCCGCCGCCGCCGCCCCAGCGCGCCGCCGCCGCCGCCTCGGCCGGCTGCAGCCGCCCAACCCGAGCCCGAGCCGAAGCTGTGTGCGGCCCCTTTCCTCGCGCCGCCGCCGCCCTGAGCCACCTGTGTCGCCCTCCCCCGACCTCCTGCAGCCCGCCTCCGCCATCCCGGAGCTCCCCGGCCGCCGCCGTGGCCGCAGCAACTCCTGGAACCCGAGCCCGATCTCGTGCGGGCTCAACTTGCTCCGCCGACGCCGTCGCAGCTCCCCGCCGCCAACCGAGGTGAGCACTGTGTTACTCACCACCCCCGCACTCGACCCTGGCCCCCGCGCGCGCCGCCGGAGGCCGGCCGGAGCAAAGTTGCTCCGGCCAAGCCCGAAATAGGGCTTAGTTTAGGGCTGTTTGTTGTTCTGGGCTTTCCGAGCCTCCCCGATCTCTGCGGAAGGGAGCACGATGATCGTAGCGAATTGCCAATCATCGTGCTCACCTTAGTTTTTGTCGGGGAGACTCCGTTCTGCTGTTTTGGCGATGTCGCTCCGTTTCAGCCTTTTTGGCTGCTGTTTCGGGTTTGTGCTTATTTTTTCGGCGATCCGAGGCTGTTCCGATGCCTCCGGAGGTGAGCACAGTGACCGCTGGTCATTGCTGATCACAGTGCTCACCTTCTTTTGGATCAGCAGTGCCCGGTTAGTTCTGTTCGGCGCGATCTTCCCTGACTGTGCGCTGTTCGCTGAACCTTCGGGTTGCTCCCGCGCTTCCCACAGCGAGCCGCTGTGCTCCGGATCGTGAGCACGTACTCCGGTACGTCGAGACCTGTCAGTACGTGTCTCTATGGACCTTGGGAGTCCTCGGTTTTTGTGAACGAGCCACTTGATCGCTCAATTTACATGAAATAATAGGATTTTATGTAAATTGAGGGTCTTTTATGCATTTGTGCTTTGCGTGGCTACTGTGGGCAGTGTGTGGGAGTTTGTAACGACCGCTGGACTGATTGTCCATGGTCCGTTAGCTTTCGCGGAAATCGGTAGGTCGATTTCGGTGCGTTTTTCGGCGAAATTCGCCGAAAGAACGCGGTTTCGGTTGTGGGTAAAGCGGTCGCCGCAGGACCTCAAGCTGCTCGCGGTTGTACTGTCCGGAACTGCCAGCACACCCGGCCTGATTCTCCGCCGCAGGACGTATCCTATTCGCGGATAAGTAACACAGAAACTCCGATTCGGTGCAAGGATCCGCGTGTCATAGAATCCCCACAGTGCTCGTGAGTAAGTCATCTGGTATTCCTAAAAACAACAACAAACGGCCTAAGGCGGTGCCTCAGGCCGAAGCAACAACGTAGGGCGTGACAACCTGCCCAAATGAATAGAAGCTAGGGCGTGACGACACTCGACACCTTCGTAACAGCCAGATCGATAACAGCAACAAGAGTCGTGTGTTGCCTAGACAAGTCCACCAGAGATAATCTAGAAATAGGACAAGGAAATGAACAGCCAGCTCTACACTGTCTCTCATCAGCTAACCAATGCATAAAGAAAGATTAGATAAATCACAAACGAGATCAACCAGCCACAATGACATTGTTAGAGCTAATTATCTGGAATACAGAAATAGGAGAAGGAGGTGAAACGACGCTCTCGAGGACTCACAGCGCATTCGGGAAGCACCCTACTGTCATGTCGCACGTCCGGAGATAATAAACCCGCACTGGGTACCGGGACAGAGTCTACAGAACCGGGACTCAAAGAAGATCCGCACCAAGTCAGTATCCAAACATTACACCCAACGCACGAACTATCACGAACTCACCCAAGATCCCCGAACTATCGGTAGGAAATCGATCCCCTGTTAACTCACCGGAAGTCAGCCGAAAACGCAACCGGCACGGGTCGGGGCCCACTAAGTGCCCGAAAATACGTGCTCGTGTCAGAGTACTCCGCTGCCCAAAAGCGCTGCCAACATGGCCTGCACAGCGAACAGGTAAACACACGAGGACCATACGATATTCGCCGGATAATAGTCAAATCCGGGTTCCCGGAAGTGTTATTTCGACATCGAACGCGTCAGGCGTCGTCACAGCCTCTCATGGAAACCACAAAATGATGCTGTGACCAAGCCAACAAGGCTCACGTAAAACCAATCGAAGCAACCAAACCGTCGAAAAGAATCCCGAAAGA
>NW_017890985.1:0-28304 GCF_001540865.1 Ananas comosus
CTAGAACCACAGAGGAATAATAAATTAGACATTTTTCTGATTACTTAGTATTAGTTGTTGGCATGATTTTTCTTTTCCCTTTCTTACCCTGTGGGAACTCCGTTGCAACCACTCATTTGGATGAGATTAAGGACTGGTTGCTTTTGGCTCTTTAGGTAGGTGATCCTTCCACCCTGTGGATTGTACATATCGGCACGAGATGGGTTGTTGATGTTCGCTTTCATCCTCATAGTGCAGTATGTTTCGTCTAAACCATTCGATTGTTGAGTACCTCTCCCTCCGTTCCCCTCTTTGCTTGTACATATCGGCATGAGATGGGTTGTTGATGTTTGCTTTCATCCTCATAGTGCAGTATGTTTTGTCTAAACGATTCGATCGTCGAGTACCTCTCCATTCCCCTCTTTGCATTTCTCCCTCTTCCTCCTGCTGTTGTGCCATACTTGAAGGTCGCATCAAGTGAAGGCCATACTCCACTCGGCTTATCTCACCTCTCTGGTCGTTCTTGCTTTGGATTCTCCTTGCTACCTCCCTATTCACGCCTAGAGACTCCTCCAGCATCTCGATGTCAAACCCGCTTAGGATATTGTTCCCTGCGGCCTGTCTTGTACTTTCCAAGGAATTACATATGTTGTCCTTTCTGAAGCCTTCCAGCTAGAAGGAATTTCTGGCAATTTTAAATCCATTGATGGGTTTAGTAAATCAACATATATAACGTACAAAGAACGGTTGTTATTTTTGTATTGATAGGAATGTGTGCTTTATTGGTTACGTACCACGAGTCTAGGGTCGAGTTGGTTGGCCTTGTTGCGAGTGTCCAAAACTTGGATGGCAACCACAGGGGAGTCACCATCGTTGTAGCACCAATGGGAAGCGGCAGCAGGCCGTGCACTGAAGTCTCCCTCTCGGAAGCGGTGGATCTGCTGGTGCTCGACTCTCATCCGTTGGCTTTGGCTTTGCCACTCCTCCCTATACTACAAAATATGGGAAAAAGGAGATGGATTCACATCAGAAAGTGAGACTAGTTATAGCTGATAACCAGCAGGATTTCTTACCTTAGTAGTCCTCTTGCACACTTTTAGTGTTGTTTGAGCTGTATAATATTTGCACAAAATTGCTTGGTAAATCTGTTGTTGATTTATGCACCCTATTCCATTCCTATCTCTCCGTTCTAAGTTTTATTGTACTTGTATTCAGATAATTCCTTTTTGTATAGATACACCTGCCTTTTGCATAACTTGAAATGCATCTGAGTTACAATTCGTCGTTTCCTTCCTGAGCCTTTAATACCTGTTGTCCAATGACCTAGTAAATGCACAAGCAGATGGTAAACTAGATAGTTTTATGCTTGGCACTGAAGCAAGCATGGCTGTTCAGCAGAGTCCTATGAATTGAAATGCATTTGTGAATTCTTTGATCCTTCTAAGTCACCTTAGATAGTAATTTGTATATATATATATATATACCCTCTCATTGTCATTGTTTGGTAATATGGTAAAATCACTATCCATTCTAACAGGAGATACTTTGAGAGGTTCTTATTCGTGTCCCGTCCAACCATCCACAATTTAGCCTTGGCACGTGTTTTGTACCCCAATGTGGTGAATGCTTATGCCTGTTATAGTCTCTTCATTCTAAGTGAGTCGCTCAAGCTCTTAATGCAATTTAGAAAAAATGAAAAACCAGATTCACATCAAATACATTCACAATTTCACAGCATGTAAAGAATTATCAGCTGAAAATGTCTTTTATTCTCATGCTTATTAGATAGCATAATGACAAAGTGCGCAGGTAGAGCAACCTGCTTGCTCGCTGCCTTTTATTCTACTTGTTATTAAATCTTCTCCTCTAACAAAATCCACTCCGACGAAGATCGACAGCGCACTCCGCATGCATCACGTGAAAGACCACGCCCTCTGGAACTTGGGGGCGAAGATGCCCATCTCGTCGCCCCTGTTGAACTTAAGCCTCAGAGCTTCTTCCCGTGAGAGGCGGTAAGAGTTCATGAGCACGTCCACCGGCATTCCCCTGAAGGCTGAGGCCTTCCCGGTGATCTGGCTCACCATGGCGTTGCTGTTGGTCTTGAACGACACCCACTCGCACCCCTCACGCCCGGCCCGCATGATCACTGCGTAGTTCTGCGGGATGACCAGGAGCTGGTTCCGGCGGACCTCACCGTCGAACACGGTTCTCCCTTGGTTGTTCACTACCTGGATTCGCGCGTGTCCTTGTGTGACGAACATCACGCTGTGGGCGTTGATGCTCCAGAGGGGTGCGAGCATTGCGTTCTGCACATATCATTCAGCCCCAGACAAGTTACTTAGTAGTCGATCGATTAGTATTTAGTTTCTGCATTACATGTACAACATCCAGCTTAATTACTTGTTAAATCTTTGCTAGCTACTTACCCTTCGGAGGACTCCCCGAGCGGCACTCATCTGAACAAGGTTAAGAATGGGGAGCTTCTGAGTGTTGACGTAGGTGATCCTCCCACCCTGCGGATTGTAGATATCGGCGCGAGATGCTTCGTTGATGTTCTCCTTGATCTTCATGGTGCAGTAGGTCTCGTCCAAACCGTTGGTGGACGGACAGCCCCTCTGCTCCCTTCTCTCCATCTCCTCCTCTGCTTCCATCGGCGGCTGCTGCTCCCCGAACGACGGCCGCATCAAGTGAAGCCCGTGCTCGACGCGGACTATCTCTCCCCTTTGGTCATTCTGGCTCTGGAGCCTCCTCGCCACCTCCCTGTTAACGCCCATAGACTCTGCTAAGAAATCGACGTCGAATCCGCTTAGGATGTTGTGCCCTGTCACCTCTCTGAACTCGTGCCCGAAGGTTTGCGTCTGTTGCCCTCTCTGAAGCCTTCCGGTCCCGGCTAGAAGGAATTTCTGGCAATTTCACGTCGAGCGCGATTAAAGATCTATATTAGTCGAGATGCATATGAGAGACGGTATCGAAAATGCGGGCTTAGTAGTTTTATGATTATTATTTATTTATTATATATATACCCTGAGTCGAGTTGCAGAGTTGAGATGGCTTGTGTTGGTGTCGAGACTTTGGATTGCGAGACGGGGGTGTCTCCGTCGTTGGTAGCACCATTTTTTTTTTTGAAGTAACGGCGGTGAGGCAATCGCAATGAGGTTCCGTGAGAGGTGTGATCTTCTGGTGTCGTCCTTGGGGACCTATGCTAACCACCTCCTGTCTTACTGCTGAATATTGGGAACGACTGGTATGTCTCGCTCGGGTACCACGCCGTCATCCCCCCCCCCCGCCCCCCCCCCGCCCCCCCCCCCCCCCTCGCCCCCCCCCCCCGCACCCCCCCCCCCCCCCCCTCCCTTCTCCTTCTGCATGCAGAGCCACATCAAATATATATATAGTAGTTAAGAGGCATGCATACAGACAAACAAACAGACAGACAGACGGATGGACAGCTAGGGATAAGTGCAGTCGGCGGGCCTTGGATGATGTAGAGAAGGCTAGGGGCGTTAGCATAGGAAGGCTGGAGGAGGCCTCTGGGCTCCATGATAATGCGCTTTGCGAACAGGCCGGCGCACCGGAGCTGCTCGCTGGTCTCATCAAAGTACTCAATGCGGCCGGCTTCAAACTGCATTCGGCGCGTGGGCTCCATGACGTCCAGCCTATCCAATCGACACTGGCCGCCCCAGCCGCCGAACCGGCGGGGGCTCTGCCAGGGGCTCATTCCCTGGCTTTGGCCGAACCCGAATCCAAACTGGGCTAAGGACCCGCGGAACAAGAAGAGGAGGCAGAGAGAGCTGCAGAGCAAAGCGGAAGAAGTCGCCATGGCTTTCTGTAGAGTAGTAATTTCTAAGCAGTGGGAAATTAATGCCTGTGTTTTTCTGAGGAGAAGCGCAGAGTAGGATGGAGTATTTATAGGCCCCAAAAAGCAAGTGGCGGGTCGGGACTTTGGAGGATTGCGGAGTAGCATGGGCGGTTCCTCGTGACATACGAGGGCGTGCTGCCGCACGGACTACGTACGCACGTACGTACGTAAGAGACACGTTGAGTGGTGGTACCTCATTTCGAAAAAGAACAAACAGGGGCGCGCGTTTCCTACTCTTTCTTTCTCTTTCCCCCCCCCCCTTGCATGGATGGTGAGGTGACGAGGGGTCGATGGATGATATGCGTTGCATTCTGCAACCCAAGTCACAGAAATCATGTGAGTGAGAGAGGTGCATGCCATTATACGTGGTTCCTTTCTCCTTTGAAGTGGTTCGGGCGGCGCCTTCGCTGTTATTACGGACCAATTAAGCAAGCTAGCTTGTTTCGTGGGTTGGGCGGAGATACCAGTACAGTGCAACAACGATCATGGACATAGCGTTGAGTTTCAAGAACACCAGATACAATCTCATTAAATTAATCCTTCGCGCGCGAATCCACCTGCTGAAATATTAATTTATGGAATGCGCATGTATTCCAATTTGGATATCACCATTGGTGAGCAATCGCATTATTATTAATATTAATTTGACTAACTAAATCCGGGCGACGAGAATCAGATTAATTAATTACAAGCTCATAAATGCTTGCTATGACTGGAAAATTTTCCGCGCAGATGATAACATATTACGGTAGGAAAGCAAAGCCCCACCGTGGGCGCCCACAGTCGACGCACAGAGCTAGCGTGCCGTCGCCCGTCGGGTCCGTCGGGATAAGGATGTACGTACGTAATCCGCTCGCAGGAGAGCACGTTGGCCGTGCCATGCTCTGTCTCCGCTGGGGGACGCTTTTACAGGTGTAGCTTCGCTCGGGCACTCTGCAACGTTGCCTCTGCGCCGCTTCGCGTGCTCGCTCGCACAAACGGACAATATATGCGGCGCCATGGGACCCTTCTCCGCCTCGTGCATTGCGAGGTGCGGTTGTTTGATCCTACCAACCGATACCTTTTCCCTCCCTATATATACGTATACCCATCCACCATATCCTCCTCACCCAACCTGAACCATTACTGATCACTCTACCACAGTACTCTAATAGCTAGCTGATAATACCAAGCTAATTAATTAGTAAGATCGAGTTAACCAACCAGCTAGCATGGCATCACCATCTTCTTCTTCTTCTTCTTTCCTATATGTTATTATCTGCGCTTTGATTCTCTGCCATGGGTGCTTAGCCCAGCTGGGCTTCGACCTGGGCCAAGGAAGGAGCCCCTGGCAGAGCCCTCGCCGGTTCGGGGCCGCCGGCCAGGCCGCGTGCACGTTCGACAGGCTGGACGTCGTCCAGCCCCAGCGCCGCATCCAGTCCGAAGCCGGCTACACCGAGTACTTTGAGCAGTTCAGCCAGCAGTTCCAGTGCGCCGGCGTTTCCGCGCTGCGCCGCGTCATTGAGCCCAGCGGCCTCGCCGTGCCTTCCTATTCCAATGCTCCTCTCCTCGTCTACATCGTTCAAGGTTAATTAAATCACCATATATATATATATATGCACAAACAATGAGACGTAGGTAGATATATAATAGATATTTGATCGAGTGATCACGTGCACCAACCTAATATACATATACTGCAGGGAGGGGGGTGATGGGGGCGGTGTTCCCGGGCTGCCCGGAGACGTTCCAGTCCTTCCAGCAGCAATTCGAGCAGCAGCAAGAGGAAGGCGGCAGCCAGAGGGGGAGGTTCAGAGACGAGCACCAGAAGGTCCACCGCTTCCGCGAGGGAGACATCATCGCGTTGCCCGCCGGAGTTTCCCACTGGTGCTACAACGACGGCGATTCCCCGGTCGTCGCCATCACCGTCTTCGACACCAGCAACACTGCTAACCAACTCGATCCCAGGCACAGGGTATGCGCGCGCGTACTTCATAATACGAATACGCAACCAGATTAATTAAATAGCCCATCCATGCATGCATGGATAGTTGCCATTCATTAATTAATTAATAATTAATTTGACTATATATATATATATATATCACAAGCTACTGATCGATCATCATGCGCGCGGTTCAACTTAATTGATTCATTTAGTTTTGGTGATGGTATACACGTACATTAATTTAGGTGATTCATGAATGCATGCATGCATGCGTTAATTAACTATTTAATTTGTAGGAGTTCCTGCTGGCGGGGAGGCAGCAGAGCAGATCAGGGCAGCAGGTGTTCGGGGGGCCGCAGCAAGAACAGCCGTCGGGGAACAACATCCTGAGCGGGTTCGACACCCAGCTGCTGGCCGAGGCTTTCGGCGTGAACCACGAGCTGGCGAGAAGGCTCCAGGGCCAGAACGACCAGAGGGGCGAGATCGTCCGCGTGCGCCACGGCCTTCAGTGGCTCAGGCCCTCCCGGACCCAGCAGGAGGAGCAGCAACAGCAGCAGCCGCAGACGCAGCCGCAGCAGCAGCAAGAAGAGGAGGAGGAGGAGGAGAGGCGGCGAGGCGGCCAATGCGGGAACGGCTTGGAAGAGATGTACTGCGCGCTGAAGACGAGAGCCAACATCAACGAGCCGTCGCGTGCCGACATCTACAACCCCCAGGGCGGAAGGATCACCCACCTCAACGCCCAGAAGTTCCCCATCCTCAACCTCGTCCAGATGAGCGCCACCCGCGTCGTCCTCCACCGGGTGCGGCGTAAAAGCAAAGCACACCCCTCATCATCAGATCGGTACTGTTTGATTAATTAATCTACTTTTTTTGCATGGTTGCTGCATGCAGAATGCCCTTCTTGCGCCGTACTGGAACATCAACGCCCACAGCGTGATGTACGTCACGCGAGGCCGGGGACGGGTGCAAGTAGTGAACCACCGCGGTAGGACCGTCTTCGACGGCGAGCTCCGCCAGGGGCAGCTGATCATCATCCCACAGAACTTCGCAGTGGCAAAGAGGGCGCAGCACGAGGGGTTCGAGTGGGTCTCCTTCAACACCAACGCCAACGCCATGGTCAGTCACATTGCAGGAAAGGCTTCGGCGCTGCGCGGCTTGCCAGTGGACGTGCTGGTCAATGCTTACCGGATCTCGAGGGAGGAGGCGCAGAGGCTCAAGTATAACCGAGGGGATCAGATGGCCATCTTTGCTCCCAGATTTGAAGGCCGTTCCATTAATGATCAGTAATACTATATATGCATGCGGCAGATCATGAGAGTTACTGCTGTATATATAGTAGTATAATGCGGCAGTGGTGGTTTTGATTGGTCTCTGAGAATAAATAAATTCATACTCGGATAAATAAATTCCTATGAGAGAGGATGTTTGATGTACGGGTTTTGATTCTCAATAATAATAAAATGAAGGGGATTGATCTAAGCTAATGAACAGTCTCTTAATTTGCTGCTTCTTCTTAGACAAACAGAGATCGACAGACCAAATGCGAATCAAGAAATAGACCGCAGTGAGTCATAATCAACTTATTATTTACAAATTAATAAGAGTTGCGAACATCAGTAGTTCATGCCTCATAGCTGCGACAGAAGCTTGGTTAAATAGATAGCTCTACATGTATAATAGACGCATAAACTCTCTAATTAAGGCCACCAAATATATTGACATACACGACCACCACAGTTAGTTTAATACTAAGCGGAAGTTACATCGATCTTCGCGTCTCGTCATCCCGCCATTTGCAGCTCCACAGAAACAATACCTGCTTGAGTGGAATTTTGCCTCGGGAGAGACTCCAAGATATAATAAAATTTTACAAGTTCTTGATGAAGGTGTAAGCAGCCCGATGTATGTCGCAGCACTCAGCATCCCATGAGAAGTCTTTCGACATCCCATCCTTTATCCTCCAAGCCCACCGGGACGGTTCAGTATTCTGCAAAGACGAGCATAATTAATTCACTTCACTGCCATGTGAAAAAAGCAAATATGTCGGGATGGGTTTCTAATAAAAGGTTATCTGGGACCTAGTCGCAAGAATCACAGGTACATTCAGGACAAGTTGAAATGGCCAGAGTCCATTTGTAATAAGAGCTAGCTATTATGTTTTTCTTATTGGTATCAAATTCAGCCTTTCAGTTTGATTCTGGTTATGGCAACTGAACTTACAATTTCATCGAGGGCTTGACCGATGGACATATTCCCGTATGTTGAGAGGAGGTACTGTGACGCTGCTGTGCTCCCGCAATCACCCCAGCCAGATTGCCTGTTAAAATTTCTGGCCTTAATTTACCATTCTGGTATTAACCCCCTTCATATTAGTCGATGGTAGCAACCGGTCGCAGCTTACCTCAAATATTCACTTTGTGAGCTGCCTCTGGAGTCGCGCACTTTGAACTGCCTATGGAAGTATCAAGGGGATCAATTGAGTTTCTTTGACTACTACAGTAGTTTCAGGTAGGCGTATTATAATTACCATTTACCTGAATCCATCACTTGCCAAGTTCAATGATATGGGGGCAGATCCATACTTAACTGCCTTCAGCTGTTCACGAGAGCAAGTGTTTGTGATGTTAATCACATACATAGCAAAAGAACGAGAAAACAGTATAAAGAGTCAAAAGCCTATCACATCTGGATACTCCTGTGCGAGTTGATTAAACAAAGAAGTATTTTGTAGAGCAGAGAAAATTTCAGAGAAAATTTCAGAAGTGACGCTACCATAAAAGAAGGGACTTTGCAATAAAAAATAAAAAATAAAAAACTAAAGATCTTATGTTGATCAAGACAAACTCAGCAACAGCTTCCGTCATTAGTAGCGCCCTCCAAATAATTAAAGTTCTGCTGCATTTCACCTACTGTTGAGCAAGGAAAAGCAGAAGAAATTGATAGCCATGCTATTTGTATTTTCTCAAGAAAAACACTCTCATGGAATACTACAATATTATTAATCTTTACTATTTATAGCCTTTTACATACCGGCATTTGTAGCCATGGATCATGGAAGGAAGAACATAAGAAGATATCAGAGCCCGCAAGGATCAAATGTGCCAAGGCGTCATCATACTTTTCAATAAACCTTACATTGGCATCCTGCAAGCATAATATACATGAAATTAATAAACCACTAATGTGCCAAATATACTCGCTCAATCCACCGTTACAGGGCCCAAAATATGTTTTGAAAATGTAAGTCCAGACTACTCTCAAACAAGATCAATGGGAGCAAAATGACAAGTGTGCCTTGAATATTGATCATTAAATAAGAAATATGCATGTAATGAACTTAAAGGTCTCAGTCATTTGAGCAAATACAAATTTGTATCAGAAAAAAAAAAAAAAGACATCAGAATTGTTACCTTTAGTTCGTTTTGCAACGCTTTCATCAGTGAGTTCATAACCGGCGTTTCAGATTCCATAAAGACAAGCTGAAGATTATTACTAAATGGCTTTAGTAACAAAAGAATATGCGCCATTAAATTCTGAACAGATGCAAATACATACAACAACCTGGGCGCCCTTATTCATGGCATACCGAACAGCTGCTTTCAGATTATCCATATCGACATCAAAGGTACTGACATCAAAGGTACAACTAGAGTAGATGCAGCCAACCTGATAACAATCAATCAGTAGCTATAGAGATCAAATGGCTGCCGCCAAATCAGGTGGCAGAAAAACAAGGGAATTATGTGAAGCGAATTTTTACAGAGACTGAGCAAAATGTGACCATTCTTGATAAGATATATGCAAAGAACGACAAGGACTATACTACTTTCTATACAAACAAAGCAGTCTTAAGTAAAGTTAAGTTGAATTTCCATACGACAACTGACGAATATCCAGAGAACTTGAGGCGATTCCTGAGTGCAACTTTGCAAGCAGCTTTTCCTTCAATATCATATGCCGAATAATTTCTAGGAAGATACTTGTCTTTGGAAGGATCCCATTTATCGCCATCAAATCCATAAGGAGCGACTAATAACTTTTCCCTAGAATAGAAAGATTTGTAGTAACAAACAACCAAAACGAAATAATGGCATTCAGTTTGACTACATGCAGCAGCAGCTCTATGCTATTGGAGAGTAAAAACAAAAAACAGATGTCACTCACTTATGGATGGCTAATGTTGGTTCTAAACCATGATTTAAACTGTGAATGAGACTGTCTCTTGAATGGATCGTCGAAACCATTACTACTTTATTAGAGTAAACTATACCGCCCTGTAAAGATACAGCATGACAAAAATCAACTTAGTGTTAGATATACGAAAAATCAATATAAGTGAAGAGTTCTGCTCTCCAAGACAGTTACTAGCATAATTTTATTAGAATTTATAAAAAAACAAAAATCTTCACTATAAGCAATGCAAACATGCACATACTTGTGTCATCAGTTGTATATATCAAAATAGGTAGGTTTGGGTGTTTCCAAGAATATTAATTTGGTTATTAAGTTGCATTCTGTCACCTAAGTTAAACATTCCACATACAACAACAGGAAATTTCCATGAATAATGGTGGCAGCATCAATCTGGCAGTACAGGAAGGAGCTGCTTTACATAGTAACTTCAACAATACATAGTAACTTCAACTACAGAGGGATTGAAACTTCCCATATATATTTGATTCTCTGTTGAGGAGGAATTTTTATGCATGGCAGCCAGCAGTTTGTGATAGCATATAGAAGAATAATTATTTTCTATGCCATTAAATATGCATAGATTGGAAGTAGGCTCATAACACACACTGAGTTGAAACAAGAAGAACATTGACCTTTAAAACATTGACAAGATTCATCTTAGTGTTATCCTGGAAACGATCAGGGCGGTTTAGTCGATGGGGATCAAGCCCACAAAGCTCTAGCTTACTTGGCTGCTCAAGGCACTGCAAAAAAATAAGCAATATTGAGCAAAAAAAAGCATATAATAATAGACACAGCTACTTCTGCAATTACATTGAGAATATGACTCATTAAACGCATCCAAGCCGATTGAGCTCTAAAATTTGTGTAACTTGTTTAGAGATAATTATTGACTTTTTCAGAGAGTAACACCAATTTGCAATGTAATATTAGATATAACTACGGAAATCTTTTCACTTTACAAGGTATTTTGACATTTTTCCAGGAAAAGGAGGAATTGTATTTAAGTTTCTCATTATTGCCACAGCAGTATGTTGCTTCATTGATGTAGATTCTAAAAAGATTCACTACATGGAATACAAGTATACAACTAGAGCAGGTACTGAACACCCAAATTTAATTTATGTTTATCATCCGCTCAGGCAAAAGTTCATTGTTATAGGTAGGTAGAAGAAAAGGCACCAGTCCAGAAAGTAGCTGGTCAAAAAAAAAAAAAAGAACTTAAATCTTCTTTTTTTCCTATTATACAGGGGTGTAAAGGAATTAAAATCTAGAAGTTCATTCATTCTGATTAATCGTCTTTAGTTAAGGATACTGGTTTCCCATAAATAAACAGCTATACAAATAAGCAGCCTATTTACTTGCGAAGTGATGTCATGACATGTCAACAACACTCGAGTAGCACCAAGTCCCTGCAAAAGAAAACACAAAGTATAATGCATAATGCCAATAAAATCACCAACTGTGTTAATAAATGGGGTTAAAAAGGAAGAAATAAATCAAAACTAGACATCATTGACAGCATCAATTCTTTACTCTTCAACTATGTCAGATAATGTTTCAATAGAAGTCTTCTCGTTTACCAAGGATTTCAGAGAGTGATTCTCTGGCCTCATTAGCCACTAAAAAAAGGGCATCTTAATATAATAATAAAAAAATACATCAATAATCCATATTGCATTTCAGAATGACTGCACCTAGCAATAATTAAAGTTCCAAAGGTTTAACAGAGTAAAAACAGGCATTTTTTATATTAAAAACTCACAAAAAAACTAAAGATAAATCTTTCTAGCAGAAAAATGACCTGATGAACAAAAATATCCCAGAAAAGTGGTCCAACAATTGCAGTTTCCCAATTATGTATATGCAAAATATCAGGCTGCTTTCCAGATTTTACAAGATAATCCATTGAAGCACGGGAAAAGTAGGAAAATCTGAAAAGCATAAAAATCGCAAAGAACAGTATAAATTGATTAGTGGCTAGAATAGATCAGAAAAATTTACTACAGCTTTAATTAGAGCTGTTACAAAAAAGGCTGTAAGAAATAAATCTTTCTACAATAGGAAGGCAAAATACGCCTTCTTTAAAAGATCAAAGCATAGCCCTACAGAAATTTTATGCTACACCAATGATTAACCAAAGCTAATCAGATTCTTAAAACATACTTACCGCTCGAAGTCATCAGAATAACCATATAATCTGTCGCGGTTGAAAAATGTCGAGTAGTTAAGAGGTTCTATTAATGTTACACTAATACCCCTGGTGACACTGTCACATAAAATTCATTAATCAGCAAAAGGGAAAATGGTCGAAAAACAGAATAGTGTATTGTCTTGCTGTGCAGTGAGTAAGAGAAACTGTGCTGGCACTTCCGTCAATGCCTTAATCAAGTGAAGGCATGCATGATGCAAACAAGATGATAATAAATACTGAAATTAGCATAATTACCCTATCCATACTCTGTTTTTATGCCAATGACCACCAAAATATGAATCAAATTCCGCATCTATTCTCCTCAGCCCCTGAATCGCATCAAGGTTTATGTTTGAGTACCTGTTGAAACCGTATTGTAAGTCACAAGCTTGGTAAAAAAAAAAAAAGTTACCAGAACTAAGAGTAATTATGTCACGACTCACAATTCACCTAGGTTTTGATCTTTCGACTATCAACAGATGATTTAAAGTAAATAATAATCATATCAATTGATTACACGCATGTGTGCCAAAATGCCATTTACAAGGAAAAAAGGAAGAAAACACATACTTGGGTAATATGACTTCCACTAAATCGCCCTTTCTTTGAAGTGCACAAGATAAACCTGTTACATATGATGCTAAGGAACCACATGAAGAAATTGGATCCATTTCGCTGCAGATATGCACAATATGTAAAGGATTTCTGCAAATCAAGGGCCAAAATAGTCAAATTTAATACCCTGCATAAATTGACTGAGACACGCAACAAAAAATTACAAAGAATTATCTAATAGCCAATTTTGATACCTTATCCTTAGACACATTAGCGGTGCGAAAATCATATTTTGATAAAATAACCAACAACACTTTTCCAATCATGTATTTCTATAATGAAGCAATAGATCACTATCTACAGCACCAAGACCAGTAAATAGTTATTACAGGTCAGTCATGTCTCACAGCTTAGTTAATACTAACAGAACCAGGTGATGTAGATACTTATATGCAGCACAGAAGAGCCCAAAGACATGCAATCACAGCTTATTATTAAGAGTAAAAAGATAATACTGATAGGCAACAACAATAAATTTCAAGCATTAGCGGTTGCCTAATCCAAATCCTACGATCATAGCAATAGTTAAAGAAAATATGCCCACGTACGGGGAGGGAATAAGAGTGCATACATAATATTGCTACTAAAATAGGGAACTTTTTGTCAAAATTTACCTATAACGAATCAAAAGAATAATATTTTTTTTCTGTACTATTCTCAAGTAGACTAGTGCATGCATACTGTGTCATTTTCTCTGTAAAGAGGCGAAGTTCTGACAGCAATTCCATGTCAGTTTTATGACGGATTTCACAGAAGGCATCATTTATTTGACTCCTGCTGCCCATAACCTTCTTTCGGAGGCTCGATGCTTCCCCGCTACCAATCATACCTGAAATGACCATTGAATCTATCTGCAGTAGTAAATCAGCGAAACTTGGGGATGCCACTGGCTCAGTCTGGGCACCTAATAAGAGAAAACAGACGCTATATATTTAATGAAAAGCCAAAACAGGTACAAAATGATTACTCGCAGAATATACCAGGATGATAAAAGGTCGTTCCACCTAATAAGCCGATACAGGCAAGACAGGCAAAATCTCGTCCCTTCTCATTTAACGAAGCAACAAGAGTATGACCTTTTAATTTCTAAAAATCATTTGCTCAAAGGATAACAGGTACACCCACTGCTCTTAGACAAGGCGAAGAGACACAACTCTAAAGCAATATGTACCAGCCCAGAACCATGCGAGGTGGCTAATATTTAACCCTGGTACGGCGCGCAGACGCATGCCGCAAACCAGTTAAGTGCCGGCACCTAAGTCCTTAGAGGCTTCAGATTGAGAAAGTAATGGAGACGTGCGACATATAACCACCCGAAAAGAGCGGAACGAACTAAGAGCAACCAGACGTAAGATCCTAGAGCCACACTTAAGCACACCTGTTTGCTTCTGTGCCTCCAATTGCTCTATTTTCTCCAGTAGCAAGTCTCTTTCTTCCTGTACTTTCTTCAGCTCCTCCATGGCCGTGAGCCGCTGTTTGTTCAGGTATAGAATATCTAACAAATCATAGGGCAAAAAAGGTTAGGCGGAAATATTTCGAAAGCACCATTTCATGCACGGGAGCGCAGCCATCAGAAAAACCAAAAGCATGTTACAATAACGGTTGCGACCGAGCGATGACGTTCTCATAGAACTATTCACAAAATAAAAGCATTCAAAGTGTAAACACAGGGGAGACACGACGTAGCGCGCAGGTTTTCGCCTCAAGATGTTGACGAATCATCTCATAATCGAATTACGCCCGAGAGAGTTGATCACTTATTAATGACCAAAGCACAAGGAAGGACAATTCTTTATACAAAGATTGGCACCTGAGGCCAATCTGGATGGCAAATTCGAGAAAAGTAGGACGGGCTTACTCCGCTGAGCATGAGCAAACAGCTTCCAGATGTCATCATCATTGGTCTCTAATTCCTCTACCTGCGGCATCCGAAAGCATTGCACCGTGAGCAGAAGGGTAGTAAGTCGGTAACGACGATATCTGCACCGTCGCGTACCTCAAAGACATTGGTTTGGTGGCCTTCCAACCTGAGCGAGTGCATTAACAAATGGTTAAATGCTCGAGCTTTTGATATTTATTATTGTTATAAATGAATTATGTTGATCGCACTCACTTCGGTAGTGAAGTTTCAGAAGACGGGTTGCCGAAGGCATCTTCCTTCCTGACGAAAATACATATAAGGTTAGGAAATGCATCTTGTGTGCAATGAAGATTTTCCAAAATCCTTGGTCGGATGAGAGAATGGAGGCATTTGGAATCGAACCAGGAGATTTACCGTAAGCAGAAGCATTTGGGGGATGTGAGAGTGGGGTGCGGAGGGGGTTTCGTGCGAGTGAGACGGAGCGAGGAAGCAACCGCGGCGGCGTTGCGCACGGCCTCCATCTTCTCTTCCGCTGAGATGCCTTTGCCCTAGTCGGGAACGGATTCTCCAGTTGGGTAGAAGCAGAATGAGAGAGAGAGAGAGAGAGAGAGAGAGAGAGAGAGCCCTCTCTGGTTTGGAACGACGGGGATAGTGGAGGAGGATCGGAGCGGCTGCGACTCCCGTGAAATCTTTTTGTTGAGGCGGAAGCCGGAGGATATATTGCGCGAGGTCCCCTAACCACGTGACATGATAGACTCTTTTCCCAATCCCAAGATATTTACTTGAACAAAAATTAAGGCACCTGTTGCAATGTGACTCGAAACCACAAAAGCCTATCATGTTTCAGTGTGTTCTACAACCGTAAATCTGGACAAAGCTAAGCACGACGGACACGAAGGGAGGATGAAGTGCAATTTAATTTGACGAGAATAATGAGTTCTGTGACCGTAGCATTTGTTTTGCAAGCAATTCATAAAAAGGAGCACCCTATTACTATTGGATGGACAACTTTCTCGATCTCTCTCTAAAGAAAAGTATAGACAGGTAAAGATAACTTTATTACCAATAATAAATATTACTGCTGACAAATTAGACAGATGGGCTGAAACTGAAGAAAGAAACACTACAAAAGACTTACAACAAGGTTTGACAGACCACATGTTTTACCTGCAGGGGGTCCTTTACCTTAACAAGCAAGTGAGAATACAATACAAATTCAGAAAGGAGAGAAGAGAAGAGAAGAGAAGAATAATCGAGACTCTAACACAGCGGCAGCGGCGCTCCATTCCACTCCTTCAAGCACTCGAGCATGGGATCAATCGCCTTGCCCTTGCAAATGGCATTGAACACCTTGTTGAACTCCTCTCCCGGCGACCGCACCTTCTCCCCGGTTAGGTACCCGGCTCCGAGCTCCTCCCTAACGAACCTGTACAGCGGATAAGACCTGCACTCCTGGATCCTGTTCGCGATCGCCGACGTGCCGTTCTCGAATGCCACCCTCGCAGCCTCGACTTCTTTCGGCAGCTGGGCCTTGAGCTCCTCTTCGAAAGCGGCAATCTTTTGGAAGATGGAATTGTTCGGGTCCTTCTCCTTCTCGCCGTTGCCCAGCGCCTGCTCGACGAGCACCTGCCTGAGCTTCTGCATCAGGGGGTACGTCGAGCTGCAGGGGTCGTCCGCGTACGCGAAGACGTGGTCGCGGTCGACGACTTTGATCAAGTCCTTCTCGCAGAACCTCGCCGGGTGGAGCTCTCCGCCGGCTCCCACCGTGAGAACTCTCTTCGCCGCCTGGCCCACCGCGTTCTTGACGGCGGACTTCAGATTCTCCTCCAGGTGCCTGAGGTCGATGGCCTGGCAGAGCGCGACCAAGTAGGTGGAGGTCATGAGCTTCAGGATCTCCACGGCCTCCGCGGTCTTCCTGGCCGAGATCAAGCCCAGCGAGTTGACGTCCTGGTTGTGCTGCTCCGCGCTCTGCACGTGGTTGGTGACCGGGTTCCCGAGGAACTGGAGCTCGGAGCAGTAGGCCGCCATGGCGATCTCCGCGCCCTTGAAGCCGTAGTCCAGGCTGGGGTTCCGGCCGCCGGACAGGTTGGAGGGCAGGCCGTTGTTGTAGAAGTCGTTGACGAGCTCGGAGAACTGCGCGAACATGAGCTTCCCGATCGCGGCGAGGGCGAGGCGGGTGTTGTCCATGGAGACGCCGATCGGGGTGCCCTGGAAGTTGCCGCCGTGGAGCGCCTTGTTCCTGGCGACGTCGATGAGCGGGTTGTCGTTGACGGAGTTGATCTCGCGCTCGATGGACCTGGTCGACGAGCGGATGACCTCGATCTGCGGGCCGAGCCACTGGGGCGACGTGCGGAGGGCGTAGCGGTCCTGCTTGGGCTTCTGCAGCGGGTCGA
This sequence comes from Ananas comosus, assembly GCF_001540865.1. NCBI lineage: Eukaryota > Viridiplantae > Streptophyta > Magnoliopsida > Poales > Bromeliaceae > Ananas > Ananas comosus. The sequence continues at coordinate 17,020 of NW_017890985.1, forward strand.
GCTCGTGCAGCTTCTTGGCCATCCTCATGTAGGAGCTGCCCTCGAGCACGTGCTCCATGATGGCGGCGGCCTCGATCTGGCCCGGGTGGTGCTTCAGCTTGTGGGTCAGGTGGTCCGTGAACTCGGGCTTCCCCTGCATGACCTCGCAGAACACGGCCGACAGCACCTCCGACAGCACCGCCAGGACGTTGGCTTCGAAGAGGACTATGGACGCCAGCCCCGAGCCCACCGCGGTGCCGTTGACCAGAGCGAGTCCCTCCTTGGGCTGCAGCTCGAAGAACCCGCCGCCGATTCCGGCGACCTCGAAGGCCTCGGCGGCGCTCAGCTCGGCCTCGCCGTCGGGGCCGACGGCCTTGGCGTTGGGACGCCCGGTTAGGATGCCGGCGATGTAGGACAAGGGGACGAGGTCGCCCGACGCCGTGATGGTGCCGCGGAGGGGGAGGCACGGCGTGACCCGGGAGTTGAGGAGGGCGGTGATGGCCTCCAGGATCTCGAACCGGATGCCGGAGTAGCCCTGCAGCAAGGTGTTGATCCGGACGAGCATCGCCGCCCTCGTCGCCGACGCCGGCAGCGTCTGCCCTGATTCCCGCCCGGAGCCGAAGATTCCGGCATTGAGGAATCTGCACAATAATATATACAACACCACCTTAATTTGTTACTAATTCAGATTACTTAGTCGACCCTATCTATCTGTCCGAATAACTAACTTTTAAATTTCAAATAAATTACTCCTCGGCAACAATTAATAGTTAATGCACGCCGCTAGCTGTCTCTAGCCATTAAGTACTAATATATATTGTCGCGGGGTGCCTGCGCGCGTGTCAGAGAGACCGCAAAACTGCCGGAATTCCACTCTGCAGTTTTCAGTGTAAGACGTCAAACTTGTCGTTTGATGCGGGTTAGGTAGGAGATGCCGACGGCTGCAAGAGACGTTTGCCGTCGTCTAATTAATCTATACCAACATACCATGCACGGTTGTAGTGTAGGCGGCGGCTGAGAGAGGCTGGCTTTTCTTCGGTCAGAAATAAGGAAAAGACCGCGGGGAAAGCGAAAAATAATGGCTAGTACTAGTACTAGTACTAGTATACTAGACTACTAGTATACCAGTACTAGTAGGCTTAGGTTAACACTCCTATGTTTGGTTAGATACTTAATTTTACAGGACCTTTTTGCCTGATTGGCAAAGATTCTGGATTTTTTTTTTTTTTTTTTTGGAGGAATAAGATTCTGGATCTTTGGGCCCGGCATATGAGGAGCTAGCCAGGTCTTAGTAGTAGTACTAGTAGTAGAAGCAGCTCAGCTGTTGTCATTTTATTTTATAATAATAACTGATTATAGTTAATCAATTAATTTAAGTAAGTAATCAATTAACCACACAAGTAGTAAGCGAATGAATGAATGAATGAGTGTATGATACGTACCTGATGAGTTCCCTCTGGAGGGCTCCCCCTTGCTTGGTCCTGCGGTGGGAGGTGGCGCCGAAGCCGGTGGTGACGCCGTAGCTGTCGGTGCCCTTGTCCATGCTGGCGAGGACCCAGTCGCTGCTGGCGCGCACGGCGTCCCTGGCCCCCTCGGAGAGCTCCACCCGCACGGGCACCGGCACCGGCACCGGCTGGGCCTGGGCCTGGGCCTGGGCCTGGGCGAAATCGCCCATCGCCACGGCCGCCACCTGCGAGATCTTCAGATCCGCCCCCTCCAGCCTCACCAGAGGCCTCCGGAACTCCTCCACCATGCGCTTCACCTCCTCCAGGTGGCTCCCGCTCATCGCCTCCGCCGCCCTGCCCCAGTTCAACGGGTCCCTCTGCTTCTTCTCATCCGCGCACAAATAACCCTCAACAAACTCCATCTTAATTGCACGCACGCACGCTCTTACTTACTTACTTAATTGGCGATAATAATAACAACAACAGCAATTAATAATAATGCAGTCTCTCTCTCTCGGCGCAATATAATAATCTAATAATGGAAGAGGAAATTTTGTAGCTGAGGAGAGCGAGTTAATTTCCTGAGGGGAGATTGATGCGTCTGGGGAGAGCTTAAATAGACAGAGGAGAGGAGAGCCGAGGAGAGGCGAGGCGAATGGCGAGGCAGCGCGGGGAACAGAGTTTGGGTTGTTGGGACTTGGGAGAGCGGGGTTGTTGGAGGCTAATCTGGGCCGTCGGATCAAGATCGTATCGGACGGCCGCTTTGACCGACACTTGGACCGCTTTCGATGGAGGCATTTTCTCGGGGCTGCTCTTCGGTGGGGGTGGGGCCGGGGGTTGGTCGGTCTACTCACGCGGAGTCCTATTCGCCCAAAATCAAAATGGGAGGTTTTTTTCTTAAAAACACAAAAAAAAAAGAAGAAAGCAAAAAAAAAAAGAAGAGAGAGAGAGAAAGATGACCGACCGATGCCAGGGGGGCGGGGAACGTTGGTGGAGTTAAACGAGATGCGGTCGTACCCGGAGACCAGAAACCTCCGTTTCTCTTTGTGGGGATGCCCTATTGTCAATTGCTGATCAGCGAAAATTACTGCCTACACCCCGTGCACGGTGCATCCTCACTTCCCCACTCCTTTTTTCTTTTTCTTTTTTATTTTTCTTCCTTTTTCTGATATCGTGGTTTTTAATTCAAACCTTAGCTTTTAAATAATAAAATATTATAGTTATCGGAGGGGGTGGATTGAAATATGGGGCGAACGAAAAGTGTGGTAATCAATCAAGCGGTGGTGCACTAGATGTCCGGATGCAACGGAATCATCTTTTTTCTCAAAGTCACGCCATCATCATTCAAACCATCTCTTCTTCTGTTCAGATTAGTATTCAAAGCATCGAAGATGCCCTCCCACCTGATCTCTTTTAGTTAGTTGTATTAGTGACCTGAGAAGTGTTTTCTGGCTTCTCGCAGGACCGAACTATCCAGAAAGCTAGAGGAACATCGGTGCAACTAGTTAGTTGGTTTAACTGTTTAAGTCTTGTTTGAATGTTAGTGTAATAAATTAGGCTCAAATATATTATATATAATTATATATATATATATATATATATATATTATATATATATATATATAGAGTTGAGCTGGAATGTTATTAGTAGCAAACGGACTCCGTTGCCATCTATTTGTTTTCGATGATGGAGCCCTCAAATCGACGATCGGCACCGTTGAACATGATCTATATCACTTGAAATATTTAGAAATTAAATTTCAAATATTTTTGATATCATTGACCTAATGATCAAAGGGTTTCAAAATTTGTAATTTTAATGGTCGATATGAGGTGTTTTCTCATTTAACGGTGTAAAACTATCTAAATCAATTGAATTTTGGTTAGAAAATTTTTTAAACTATTTAGAACAAGATCTACACTCTCGATCTTGATTACAAAATTCCTATTATCACTTTTTAGAGGATATTCATTTTCAGCCGTTCATTTTTACGCCCACTTGATGAACGAGAGAACAATATCGGAAAAATATGAAATTTGATTTCTAGATACTTCAAGTGGTATAGATCATTTTCAACGGTACCGATCGTCGATTTGGAGGCTCCATCATCGAAAACAAATGGGTGGCAATGGAGCCCGTTTGCTACCGATAGTATTCCAGCTCCACTCTCTCTATATATATATAGAGAGAGTTGAGATAGGATACTTTTATAAGTATCACCCCCATGGTGCTATTAGGTTTTTAGCCATTGGATCTACTTCTTAATTACTAATAGTTCTTGGGTCAAATACTATTCTACCTACCACCACCTACCACCATCATCTCAACCTCACATCTCTCCATCCAAGGACTAAAAACACTAAAGCACCACCCAGGTGATACTTGTAAAAGTATTCTAGCTCCCCTCTATATATATAGATATATATATATATATATATATATATATATATATATATATATAATATATATATATATATATATATATTAATATATATATATTTATATAATGTTTATTTTAATTGTTAATATAAATATGTTATTATATATATTTTATTTATAATTATAATAATTTTTTCATAATATAAATATATATTATTATATATTATGGTTCATATTATTATATATATTTTTAAATATATTTTGTTATAAATATAAATATAAATAATGTAAATATATTATGATAATTTTATATATTAATACTATATAATGATATATAATAAAGAAAATCTATATAATAATTTTATATGTAGTATAGTAATTATTATATATTGATAATTAATAATATAAACTATATATATATATTAAATAATTTTTATCTTTTTTTTTTTTTTCAACCAATACCCGGTATATGCAGAAAACTATTTTTCTTTTTACAAACCAAAAATAAACGAAGTGAAATATTTTTTCCCTCGAAATTTTTTTTTGATAAATTTATGTGAAATCAAGTTACCAAACACACCCTAAGAATTCAAGCCAAACACTTTGAGACCGGAAAACTCATTTTTCATGCCAAAAGTTCTTCAACCAAAATTTTGTTCCTTACAATTTCATGAAACGCCAATAGTTCTAACAATATGTGGAAAGCCCTATAGCGCAAAAAAAACAGAAAAAAAAAAAAAACAACAATTGATTGCATTTTTCACTTTTGCACGACAAGAAATATGGGATGGGTACGCGTACATGTCCAGCGCATTACTATTGAATAATATTATGTTTTGAGAGAAGAAATTAGTAAATTACCACGTTTTAATTTATTGGTGAGAATAAATTAAGTATACAATGGAAGAGTCAAGACCTCCTAGGAAATGGAAGAAAAACTAAGAAAACAAAACGAGAAGAAAAGAATAAAAAATAAAAACCAGCAATGAAAGAAAAACACAAAGACGTGAGAGGAAGAGTCAGCTGCTCGTGGGAAAACAGGTAATCTGCGGAGCGTGCTGTCCGCCTATTGGATAAAAATTTTATACTGACCAAATCTCCATAGTAAGACATTTTATTCCATCGTCTTCAAAGATTTTTTGCTAATTATATAATGGGTCTCACTTTTGGCGATACGTCACTACAAAAAATCATGTATTTCCCGGCAGAATTTTAGAGGCGGTTGTATCAACCGCCTCTACAAAATTGGTACTTGTAATATAGAGATACTATTAGGGGCGGTTTTTAAAACCGCCTCTAATATGTTTTTTTTTTTTTTCATTTTCCCTCCACAGCCCCCCAAAAAAAACCCTCGCATGTTTTTTTTTTTCATTTTCCCTCCACAGTACCCCCAAAAAAACCCCTCGCCTGTTTTTTTTTTTTTTCATTTTCCCTTCACAGATCGACCCCCCCTCCCCCAAGCCAAAAAAAACCCTAGCCCTCTTCGATCTGGCATGGCCCCTGCAGTCCTTTTCGCATCAGCCTCCCTCCGACGAGGTTAATCGCGGCCGCACTCTCTTTCCCTCCGACGAGTTTGGTCGGCGGTCCTTCGCAACTCACTTTCCCTCTCACATGCGACGAGGTCTCGAGGGTACTGGAGCCCTTCGCAGCACTCTTTCCATCTTTGCACGGAATCAGGACTTCGGCCGCATCAACCTCACGCACGGTTGCTGCTAAGAGGATAACAGTGAGGGCCTCTGCTCCAAAACCCCTTTCTCTCCAAAACCCTTTTTTCTCTAAAAGTGAAGTGATTAATTGAAACCCCTTTTTCAGATCTGTGGATTTGTTGAAACCCAAGCATCCAAGCTTTAAGGTATTCTTCTCCAATTCTTCCCCTTTACTTTTGTTCAAATGGATATTAAATAGTATTTTATTTTAATTTTTTTCTTTTTCTGATTTTTGTTTATTTTTTTGTGGGCATCAAATTGGTTTTTTGTAATTTCTCCTCTAATGTGGGTTTTGGGATCTGAGTACTAGCCATGAAAATTTAGTTTTTTGTTGAATTAATTTAACTTTGGTTGATGAATGTAATTGTGCTAGTTTCGATAATGGAAATTAGGGTTTCATGAGTTAGGGTTTTTGGATCATTCCTTTGTGTGCCACCTTTTACAACAATATTTAAATGCATGCTTTTGCTAGTCTTTGTTGTCTCTCCTACTGCATATATTTGTTTATTAGATTTCAAATCTAAGATTGACAAAGTCCACTAAGGTATGGTTACAATAAGAGTGATTAAGTCTCACCACAATAACAGAGCAAGATCACGGCTTAATTAACCGCGAAGGTTTCGGTATTATTATATTCCTATTTGGAAGACCAAATGAGAGAGATGAGGGATTAAAGTTTCATTGTGTATGACTTGTGTGCTTAATTTAAAGGTCTATAAAGTGACCTACATAGCTGTTGAAATCTTTACTGTTTGAAATTCTCAATTTTACAACTTTATCAATCAATGAGTTATATTTCAAACAGTTAGTTAACTCTTGTATGGATTAATTGAAACCAGTTACTTTTATGATCATCATTTGTTATCAATCAATGAGTTATATGTCAAAGAGTTAGTTACTGAATGGATTAATTGAAACTAGTCCCTTTTTTTTTTAACTTTTTGACCATCATCTGGACAATATGTTTAGGTGTTTGTGTATGAACAATTGCTAGTTTGGTGTATCATATATAGCTTGCTATACTATAGGCTCATCCTTTGTCGTATGAAAATTCTCATGAGTAATACTTTTCATTACTACATTACATACATCATATGCCAACCAAAGTTACCAAATTTTAGGCGAAAAAAGGCATTTCACTTGCTATCCAAGACCTTATGGATTTGACATATCATTATCTGACTGGTCTATAATACATTTTATCATAATGAAAGAGTCTGGATATAGAAAAACCAAGAACTTCTAAAAGGAGTATAGACATTTCTAATTCGAACAAGTGGCTTAACCCTTCTTGTCTAAGGTTGGACTCTCAAATTCTGAGATGTGTGTTGAGATCTTAGATCATACTATTCCTCGTTTCTTCATATTTTAGCTCTTGTTCTACAAATATATTATCTTGCATGTTAATTAGTCCAAGATTAGAATTGCTCCTACAATTCAAACAAACATTAGAAAATTTTTTTTTTTTTTTTGAGAAATAGGTAGCACGCTACCCGCTTTATTTATTTCATTTAAAAATAAACTTAGCTAGAAATGTGAATCAACTAGGGTTCGAACTTGGGACCTTGGGTATTAACCACCAAGCCCTTTGCCACTTACTCTAGGGACGGTCTGTCATTAGAAATTTTATTGATAACAACAAATCATAGAAATTAAGTATTTCAGTCTAATAATCCATATGTATCAATCCAAAAAAAGAAGGAAAAAAAAAAAAAAACTGAATATGCGAACTTCTAGTCAGAAATGTGACATTTTGTTTCATACTAAAGATTGGGATATATAGGCGAGAATAATGCACGATTTGAAATCTAAAGTAATTAAAATGCATAAAATATCATCTAGTACTACACTGAATGGCCTATTGGGTTCAAATATTCCTTGCATATAATGCACAATAAATTAGGAACCCTCAGATTTCCAATGGAAGCATATTAAAAAATTTCTATTCACCAAAATTAATTATATGTATTAGTCTTGACTCCAACCAACCAATTGCATTTGATGTATAAATTCTAACTGTTTCTTCACATCTTGATTAGCTCAACTTCTTGCCTTATAGATGAAACATACATGTATTTTTTTTTTTTCAGTTGTTTAATCACATAAATGGACAAGAGTTGGATGACGAAATCTCGAAGCAGTACCGAATATAAAGAAGGAGTCAACCAATTTCTTAATTTTGCATTTCAAAATGCATCACATAGTGGCAAAATTATGTGTCCTTGTATTCGTTGCGTTAATTGTTCTTTCCAAACATATGATGATGCTAAGGTACACTTGATATGCGATGGATTTTTAAGAGGATATACTCGTTGTATTTGTCATGGAGAAGATCCTATAACATCATTATCCTCTACAAACCCTGCTGCATCTTCCACCTCTAATCAGACCTCTTATTTACAAACAAACACAAGTAGATTAGATGACATGGATGGTCTTTTGCATGCTGCTATGGGTATATTTAGTGAGGGAACTAATGAGATAAACTTAGTTGCAAATGAAACAAATGGACAACAATCTAGTAGATTTGTTACTATAGAGCAAGCTAGTGAAGAGGTTGATGCACAGCAGCATACAGAAAGGAATGATGCAGAACATCATAGAGGAAGCTCTTCTAGGGAAACAAGCGAGTTTTTAAAGTTTTTAAAAGATGCAAATGAAGAGCTTTATCCTGGTTGCAAGAAATTTTCAAAATTATCATTCATAATTCATTTATTCCACTTAAAATGTTTAAATGGATGGACAGGAGAATCATTTAGCATGTTGCTTGAGCTATTGATTGATGCATTTCCAGAAGGAACTTCATTGCCGCGGTCCACATATGAGGCAAAAAAGGTCATCAAGGCTTTAGGACTTAGCTATGAAAAGATTCATTGTTGTCCAAATGATTGTTTGCTATTTCTGGGTGAGAAAGCAAATGATGAAGTGTGTCATGTATGTGGTTCATCTCGATGGGTTATCAAAAAGCAAGTGGATAAAGAAAAAAAAACTCAGGATGAGGAAACAAACAATGTTCCTATTAAAAAAAAAAAGGCAGCAAAAGTGCTTCGATACTTTCCATTGATACCACGACTTCAAAGACTTTTCGTATCCACAAAAACAGCAAAGGATATGAGATGGCATGAGGAGGGTCGCGTAAAAGATGGATTGTTAAGACACCCTGCGGATGGTAAGGCATGGAGGGCATTTGACGAACGTTATCCAGATTTCTCCTCTGATTCTCGCAATGTGAGGCTTGGTCTTGCTAGCGATGGTTTCAATCCATTTAGAACAATGAATACTACTTATAGTACCTGGCCTGTTGTTGTTATTCCATATAACTTACCATCTTGGATTTGTATGAAGCAGTCTAATTTTATCTTATCGATGATTATTCCAGGTGAAAAAAGTCCAGGAAATGATATTGACATTTTCTTACAACCCCTAATAGATGAGCTAAAACAATTGTGGGGGGGAGTAGATACATATGATGCTTCCACTGGACAAACATTTCATTTACGGGCTATGTTAATGTGGACTATAAATGATTTTCCTGCTTATGGAAATTTATCTGGATGGAGCACTAAAGGAAAGTATGCATGTCCATGTTGTGCTGAAAATACACATTCTAAGTGGTTGTACAATGGTAGAAAATATTGTTATATGGGTCATCGTCGATGGTTACCCGAGGATCATACTTTTCGATATCAAAAATATTACTTTGATGGTAGTGAGGAGCTAAGAATGGCACCTGAAATAGCAAGTGGAAGCAATGTACTAGGACAATTAGAATCTGTGAAAGTCACTTTAGGAAAGCTTCCAAATGAAGAAGGCAAATTTATGAACAATCGAAAGAAAAATAAAAAAGGCAAAAGAAAACGAAAAAGACAAGTACTGGATGAGATTGGAGAGTCACATGAGCAAGATTTAGGCACAATGAGTGAAGCACGTTGTGATGCTATGAAGTGGTGGAAGAAAAAAAGTATATTTTTCACTTTACCTTATTGGGAGCATAACTTGATACGTCACAATCTGGATGTGATGCATATAGAGAAAAATGTGTTTGATAATTTTATTGGAACTTTCTTGAATCTTGATAAGAAATCAAAAGATAATCTTCAGGCCCGTCTAGACTTGATAGATTTGGGTATTAGACCTGAGCTCCACCCTCAAATTCTTGCTAATGGTAAGAGAAGACTACCTCCAGCTTGCTTTACGATGTCAATGGATGAGAAAAGAACTCTTTGTCAAGTTCTCAAAGATTTGAAAATGCCCGACAGTTATGCTTCAAATATTTCTAGATGTGTAAATCTCAAAGAATGCAAAATTACCGGACTTAAAAGTCATGATTGTCATATTTTAGTTGAAGATATTCTTCCACTTGCATTACGGGCATGTAGTCCTTCCAATCAAGTTACTTTTGTAGTAACTGAGGTGGCGAACTTTTTTAAGGCAATATGCTCTAAAGTGTTAGATGTTGATGAATTGGACAAAATTCAAAATCGCATCGTATTGACACTTTGTCATATGGAGAGAATTTTTCTTCCATCATTCTTCACTATCATGGTACATTTATGTGTTCATTTGGTAGATGAGATAAAACTTGGAGGCCCCGTACAATATAGGTGGATGTATCCTCAAGAGAGGTATATTCTACTCAATTTTTCATTATCTTATTTAAATTTTCCTTTTTTTTGTCCACGATGTCAACTTTACTATTCCTATCTATTGTAGGTTCTTTGTTCGCTTAAAATCATATGTTCGCAATAGAGCTCATCCTGAAGGATCAATTGCTGAAGGGTATATAGCTGAAGAGTGTTTAACGTTTTGTTCAAGATATTTAGATGGAGTTGAAACAAGGTTCAATAGACCTGTGAGAAATCCTGACCCACTTACAAATGAAGTACAACGATTGTACTTGTTCTCAAGCGCGGGTCGAGCTATAGGAAAAGTTGAAGATATTGTCTTGGATGATAAATCATGGGTCCAAGCACATCGTTATGTATTACGTCATTGCGATGAAATACAGGGATTTCGTCAGTGAGTATTTATCATTATATATTTATCACTATTTTTAATTACTAATTCATATATATAATAGTAGTACATAAATAATAGTTACCTAATTTTTTTTCCTTATACATGTAGACAATTCATTGATATGGAAAAAAGAAAACGTCGCCGACATACTCACTTAACCGCACAAGAAATAGAAAATTTAGTGAATGAAAAATTTCATGAATGGTTTGACAAGCAGGTAATTTTGAATTGTATAGCTATATGATATATTATACTTACTATTTCTAACCTAATTGTGTTGTTAATGATATAGGTTATGAAAGCGGATGATTCAGCTATTTCCGAAAAAGTTGCAACGCTTGGTAGGGGTCCTAATAAAGTAGCTAAGCGATTTTCAGGATTTATCATCAATGGATTTCGATATCATACGATATCTCGTGAGGAGAATATGTTGACACAAAATAGTGGTGTGGTTAACACATCAGAGATAGATGGTGTGAATTACTATGGCAGGCTTCGCGATATTATTGAATTAAATTACTATGGTAGTTTTAAGGTTGTCTTATTTAAATGCGATTGGGTAGATGTCCATCACAGTTCGGGAATCAAGCAAGATGAATTTGGGTTCACCTCTGTAAACTTTTCTCGTTTAATACACACAGGTGAAAAGTTGGAACATGATCCGTATGTATTTTCATCTCAAGTTGAGCAAGTATTTTATGTACAAGATCCACATCACCAGAATTGGTTTTCGGTTGTAAAGTTTAAACCAAGGGAT
>NW_017890986.1:0-28299 GCF_001540865.1 Ananas comosus
TTATCCACAGGCTATCACCAGCGATTTGCTAGTGCTCTCAGACTCTCTACCTGCTCCAGCAGGTATTACATTCCCACACACAAGCATACCCGGGCATCAACACTTATCCGTTCACTTGATCACTACTATATTAAGGCATAAATAGTAGGGACAGATCACCTAATCAATGCATACAATGCACTAAACTTACATAATGCAGAAAACATGCTTGCTGTAATTAACTCATACCTGCCACATTGCTACCAGTCGCAGCAGGTTTCACCACATGGGTCGCCTATCCACGGCCACTTGCTGCCCGTCGCGAACCCCTCAGTTGCCTTATCCTCAGTCGCTCTCCAGACCGTGCCGCAGGTGGCACACCCGCAGGCTGTCCCGGAGAGGAAAATGCTGTCGCCAGTGTCAAGGCTTGGCTATCGCCTCGCGGACACTCATAACCTGGATGATCCGGTTGCCGACATCGAGTGCACTTTCCTTCCCGCTGCACGCAACGTCGTGCCCAGTGGGAACCACCACAAATCACACATCTTGGAGATGATCGGGTAGAGGACGATGTCGAGTGGTGTCCAGAACTTGACTGTTCATTTGAATTATCTATTAGTGGCCTCATCCCTCCTTGCTTACATTTCTTAGACTCATGCTCTTCACGCACGAAAGCATTGCCTTGCTCTATCCATAGGGCCCGATCCAAAACTTCAGCAAAAGTCTGCAACTTAAGATTATGCACCGCTGTGAAAATATCAGGCCGAAGTCCTCGTACAAAACAATCAGCTCGATCCTTGTCATCTTGTACCACGTTCAGAACACAGCTCACGATACGGGAAAACTCCCGTTCGTATTCCCTCACAGAGCGGTCTCCTTGCCGTAGTTTCTGAAATCTGTCCCGAAGCTTCCTCTTTTCACTATCGGGGAAATAAGTTGAACACATTAATTCCCGAAACTCTTCCCAAACCATAGAAGGAAGACTAGGCGATCGATTCCGTTTGATGTCTTTCCACTACACCTTCGCTGACCGTTGCAAACAATGTACGGCTAAGTGCACCTTGTCCCGCTCCACAGTGTACAAATCCTCAATCAAAGTCTCCATGAAGTCGATCCACAACTCTACGGTCCACGGGTCTATATCTTCTCCATCAAAAGTAGGCAGATCAAACTTCTTGAAGGTCATAAGAGCCGCCAAAGCTCGCTCCCTTTCGGCTTTCATTTCTGAACTAACAGCAGTCGGATTACCTGACCTCGACGGAAATGCCTCCGTCGTGACTCCCGGCCGTACACGACGAGCCGAAACTGGTGCGGTCACTAACTGATCCATCGTCTCCTGGAGTCTCTTAATCCGCTCATCTTGGCGCAGAGCAACGTCCTGCTGACGTTGCACTACATCCACTTGTTGCCTCACCACTCCCACGAGTGTGGCCAACTGATCGCGAAGCTCCAAGTCTCCGCTCGCCTTAGTCTGCTCAGGGACACCATCTGTCCCATCCCGCGTCGATCTAGACGAAGATCGCCTATGCGGTGCCATCGCTTCCTGAAACACGACAATTCAGTTAGTCCTCGACCCTCTAGGTCAAATACGAAATAATTAATACCTGACTCAAATCGGGCGAAAGTCATGCAAGGAAGCTTATTCCCATCCCTCGGTTTCATGTTGTGTCAACCCAACATGAACTCACTTGGTTGAGAATAAACTGAACCTTGAATCTACCTCTAATATCCGTCTTAGAGGTTTACTAAACTTGACCCAATCGATTTATCTTTCGCCACACGTCACAAGTCCTCGTCTCTCACGAATATAAATCCTTACGGTTTACTATTCTAGATCTCCTAGGTCCATCCAAACCGTTTCTATTACTCTTTTTATGCTCTGATACCACTTAATCTGTCACGCCCCGAGTTCCGCCAATTTGGTCAGATTCGGGCACGCCGACAGACCGCCGAACGGACAGAGCTTTTCCTGTACGTCCTAGGCGTCACAATCCATACGATGCAGTAGAAGAGGTCCCAACCAGGAACAACATTCAAACATAGATTGCACAAGTATCAAAAATATAAAATGCTAACTATGCTATTACAAGCATTCATCTCAAAATTTTACATTTAGAAAATTACAAATGCCTTTATGTTATTACATAAGTCTTTATCCAATTTACAACTTATACAATTTACTACAAACTTGTTTCCTTCCCTCTCTCATGCGTACAGGAGAGGATAAGAATGGAGATTCCCCTGGCAGGTTAGTGGAAATCCACTAAGCCTATGCTATAATTACCATAATGGCCTCAACTCAATACAAGTTAGCAGCACGGATCAGATACCTTTCGCAGGCCCTTCCAAATATCCGTTTGCGCTCAAATTTGACAGGCATGTTTGGTTTTACTTAATAAGTCCAAAAAAATTTTAACATTTCAGTTTCGACCCCATTTGGTCACCGAAACTGTACCGAAATGCAATCTTTATCAGATAGCTTTCGAATTCTATTCCTCACTTTACGAGTGTCAGAATAATGTGAAACTTTAAATCTAGCCTCATAAAAATATTCCTGACATATTCTCCAGTTTTCATAATTTTTTGACACTGTGCATTTTCTGCTAATTTTTCAGTCCCGTTCTTTACAGAAAATTCTAAATCTTCTGTTTCCGCTCCGATTTCAACACGAGTCATTCCAGACTTATATTTTACATCCTTAAGTCCAATCAAATGGTATCTCACACCATTTTATATTATCTTGCTCACTTTAATTCTTTTAATCAAAGTTAGCGTCGGAAATTCGCAAATTTTCTTTACATTTCGTTTCGCGTCCAATTTGCGCCGAAACACTTATTTATCTCCAGAATTCATTCACACGTATCACAAATCACTCGAGGATGATGTTCAACTAGCTCAATCCTCACTTTGATCCCCGAGATCAAAGTTGACATCGTAACTCCCAAATTTCCATATATTACAATTATTATCAAGTTTAATAACTCTATTAGTAATTAACTTTAATTGGTCTAATTTTACTTGCTAAAAAGTAATCAAACTGTTATATACGGGGGAAAATGAATGAATTTAAGAAAAATATCTAAAATTATTGAAAAAACAAAAGTTAAATAGGTTATTTCAACATGACATATAATTGAGAGGGGTTGCTATACAATTTTACCTATAGGAAAAGAAAAACATAAATACAAATCTATTTTACATTTTTTATTATATGTATATATATTATTTATATATAAAAATTACCATACTACATATGTTGTTATTATAATTTATCTTTGTAAATTAAATATTATATGTAACATAATATATGCTAGTTATAATTTTAATATTGTATAATAGATAAATGTATCTTTATAAATAAAATATTATATAATAATATCTAAATTGAAAAATATTAAATAAATAAATAAATATATAGAGAGAGGGGTCTCACACTAGTCCACTTCACTTCGTGGACAGCATATGATCCACGCGGTAAATCGTAATGCTTCAAAGATGAGTTTTCTTTTTCACTAATTATATATATATATATATAGAGAGAGAGAGGGGTTTGCTTCACATATGAATTTTTTTTTTCATTAATTATATATATATAGAGAGAGAGAGGTCTCACGCGGTCGACAAGATCCACTTCATCTCGTGGACCACGTGTGACCCACACGGCGGTGAGCCGTGATACTTTTCGAATGAATCTTTATTTTTTTATTTAAAACAAGCAAATAAAGGTACAATTTTTTTTTCAAAATTTGTAACTTGTTTTATAAGTAAGTAATTTTATGTAAACCAAACGACCGAAAATCTATTTTTCGTATCAAAAATATTTTTTGAGCTAGTTTTATAAGGAACCAAATATACAGCTACAATCGGATCAATCACAATTTGATACGAACCGGCCCTGACCCGACTTGGACCCGAGTCGCACGGGTCTGGTCTGGTATAGGTCCAACGGACCGGATTGCAGTTAAGGATCTCATTGCCCGCAAAAACGAGTTTGATACTAGGAATAAGTTTACCCACTTTTGGACTGTAATCTTACAACTTGGGCCATGTAAAAGACAAAATTTTATCCACTAGTCCTTGACTCCTTTTCCCTTTTTTTCAATTTTCTTTCTTTTCATATTTTTTAAAATACTAAAAGCATTGGATTAATTCTAAAATGGAGGGTCGTATGGTTCTAAATTTTTTGAATCCTAAATTTTTATAATAATTGAAACTACGTCTAAATTGACCGTAATTCTAACTAACAACAGTTAAAAAGAATAATTTTAGTTAGAAGGTAAGCATTAGTTAAAATTACATCTAAATTAACCGTAATTTCAACTGCGAAAGTGAGAATAATTTTAAATAAAAATATAAGCTTTTTTTAATAAAATAATAATTTTAAAAAATTAGTACAATATAAAAAATAAAGGCTAAATTACAGAAAACCCTCTTGTAATAACCCTCTTTTTCACTTTCCCTCCCTGACATTTAAAAATCTATACTTTGCCCCCTTGTAAAATGAAAAATGTTCACAGGGAGGTCACGGTGTGTAAAATGACCATTTTGCCCCTCGCCATTGTTGTCTTCTTCCTGAGCTTCCTCAGCCGCCCCTTCAATCCGCCGCTATTTCCACCTCAATCGGCCACCATTTCTCTCCAATTTCTTCTCCACCTGCTCCCCTTCTCCTCCTACACTGTCGCCGCCCATCGATTTCGGCGACAGTAGGGAGGATACTAAGATGGGCGTTGATGGAGAGGTAGGCAGGGACAACGAGGGCGAAGGCGAGGTGGCGGAGGAGGACGAAAGGGATGCGGGTGAGGGCGAAGCAGTGGAGGACGGCGAGGCGGCGAGGCAGTGAAGCGGTGAGCCGGAGGGAGCGAAGCATCAGAGAAGAGGCAGAGGGGTATTTTCAGTATAAAAAAATATTTTTTAACAGAACCCCTAACGGAATCCTAACGGTAGGGGTGAAGTGCACATTTTTCATTTTACAAGGGGGCAAAGTGTAGGTTTTTAAATGTCAGGAGGGGAAAGTGAAAAAGCGGGTTATTACAGAAAAATTTTCAGTAATTTAGCCAAAAATAAAAAAATACATAAAGTATAGTACAGTAGAATAGAATTAAGCCTAATAAAAGACTTTTTGCCATATTGTACTTGGCTCCAAGAGAATATTAAATTAAAATATATTTAATGCAGTAAAAACGGTTACCATAAAATATATTTATTTATTTATTTATGGGGGTAAAAGTGTTATAATAAAAACTTTTTACGACCACGTCAGCAGTTGTTGAAGAAGAGTACAGTGTGATGCATGTAATGGTCGGTGCCTTGTTGCTGGTGCGAAATAGTGTGAGGAGTACGGGTTTATATACACCCATGCACCGGGTGCAGGCAAAAATTTATTACTCGCTGGAAAACATAATCGCATACACCATTTTCTTTCCCAAAATACCCCTCACGAGCCCCACCTCTCTCTCTCTCTCTCTCTCTCTCGCTCTCTCTCTCCTCCGCTCCCCCTTCGCGCCCTCTTTTCCACACTCTCTCCACTGCATCCTCCACCCCACTCTCTCTCACTCCCCCACCTCTCTCTCGCTCCCACCAATGGAGGAGTCCACCGACGCCGGAGATCTCGCCGGAGGAGGACGAGCTCCGCTACCGGAGCCCCGATCGGGTGGTCTCGGCGCCGGGAGTGGTGTTGGCGGCGGCAGAGCGCGGGATGGGAGGTCGCCACCGCTCGCCGGAGATATCGCCGGAGGAGGGGGGCCTCCGGCGCCGGAGCCAAGATCTCGGGGACTTGGAGCTGGGAGCGGCGGCGGAGCGCCGGAGCGGAGGGGGCCGCCGCTCGCCGGAGCCAGGTACAGGTCGATGTCGCCGGCGCAGCTCCCGATCCCGCGCGCGCCGTGCCTCACCATCCCCCCAGGACTCAGCCCCTCCGCGCTCCTCGAATCCCCCGTCCTCCTCACCGACCCCAAGGCACTCTCTCGATCCCTAACCCCCATTTATGTTCTTCTCGTACCCCGCTTTATTTGTCATTTAATTTTCTCTTGATTTGTGCTTGATTTGCTCTACTTAACTATTTGTGCTTGTTTTGATCTATCTAGCTATTCCCCTCCCCGGATTTTTCAGCATTTCTTAGCTTATTACTTCATCTGAACTGTGTGAAGATTCCAAAACTATTGGTCATTTTATACTAATCCCTCTAACTATGTTTTGTCTTTAATACTTAATTTTTTCTTACCCTTCTAATAATTTAATTTGTGTTTTTTCAAGTAATTAATTTTCTTTTAGAAAAAGTAAGTTAAATCAAACTAATCAAAAGTTGGTGGAGTGTTAAAAATAGAAAACCTTGAGCCTGTAGTTGATCGTACCTATATAATTTTACTCTTCTTTTACTTCTCTTTGAATTTGATAGTTTCGTTCTTTATGTGGTGAGATGTGACGCTATGCAGCTTTTCTTTTTTATTTGTTTGCTTTTGTCTTTGTCTATTCTTCCGTATCTGTCGTTTCATTTTGCTTGTCTCGTCAAAAACAATATATGTATATATTTATTTTGTTTTTTTACCATCGAAAGCTCAATGATTATCTCTAAGATGTGACATTTTATGCGCTCTGCACTGCACATTCATTTTATAATTCCTATTTGAACTGTGTATGCATTGCCATTTCTTTGATAAGAAGTTCTTTAACAACTTTTACTGTCATATATTCTGATTCTTTGTCAAGTAAGGTTGTTACAAAGTTCTCTACATTAATCTTTTAGCTCGGACTTTTTGTATAGACTTTAAAGTGAAGGGGGAGAATGAGAAGAAGTTGATGAGCTGCACCAGA
The DNA here is from genome assembly GCF_001540865.1 of Ananas comosus. NCBI lineage: Eukaryota > Viridiplantae > Streptophyta > Magnoliopsida > Poales > Bromeliaceae > Ananas > Ananas comosus. Next base: position 6,787 of record NW_017890986.1, read on the forward strand.
TGTGGCCACAAATGGATTCCGATGCCCTGGCGACATCAAGTTAAAACAAAACATCCACTTGGTTGAACGAGGGGGATCTGGAATATATCTTTGTCTTGGACAAACTTAAAACTTTTTCACTATTATAGCAACAGTTTGATTCCAAAATGGGTTGGTTTTTTCATCAAACCTGGTCATTAATCATTAACTACAGTTGACCAGATCCAATAAATCTGATTTCTGCGTACTTGACGCAGCTCTGTATAACACCATCTTCGAGAATTAATCTTTTCGTAGGTGCTTGGCATTTTTCTACTTTATGAGCTCACTTTGATAGTTATTCGCTTTCATTTATCAGCTGCCACATCATGTACTAGTAGAATCATTCTGTAGTATTTGCGCTTTTGAAGATAGAAAGAAAACAACATCTTGCATTATGGGCATGTCTCTTTTGGGACTTTGCCTTTTGTTAGAAATTTTATTTTATTTTTTTTGACTTAAAGAATAACTTGATGGGCCATTTAATTCATGAGCATCACTTAAATGAGCCCAGAGGGTTTTTTTTTTTTTTCAAAAAAAAAGGTGAGCCAAGAAGCATTCAGAACGAGAGATTCAGTATTATGGAGAGTTGTTTAGTGAGGACTCAGGAGTGTTTCTCTAATGGTTGTTTTGTTAATTGATTCTAGAACTGATGTTCATTCTAGAATGATCTTTGGAATTTGGAGGGAAAAACTTCTATAGTTTCTTGTTATAGGCCAATCTATGACACTTGTATGTTTGGTGTCATTTACTTTGTCTGGTCCTGCTATACCAGATGGTCCAGATCATTATAAATGTAAGAAATGCCATCCAGAAGATAGTGAGTTTAGAGCTGTGTATATTTATTGCTGTCCTAGTCCCTCTAGGTAAAAATTTTTAGGTGGCTGTAGCATGTTGATAAATTTCTCTTTATTTGTGTTCACAATTTTGTGTTGTCTCTGTGTGAAAAGCTTCCAAATACTGGGAGAAGGCATGATCATTATACTCTCACGTGCCTTTCCTGGACATCTTTTGTGTGTGTGTGGAGGAAGCCTTATCCTCTAACCAGTTTGGTCGGTTCTACTTACTAGTGTGTAGAGGGAGGGATTTTGGCATTCTCTCTGTCAGTGAATTGATGGTTAGGTTTAATGATTGCTATTTCTCTTTTCCTGTAAGGTAGTTTTACAATAATTCTGATTACATGTCATATCTACTCCTTTCATTTGTCTAGTAGATATCTTGTAAGATTAGTGATGGTCTGCCGAAACAGAAGTTGTGAAAACTTCCCCTTTATTTATCTGCACAGTTTGAATTAATTTTCGGTTTATCTGTTCTGTTCTTTGTACAGGTTGAGCCTTCCCCAACCACTGGTACTTTGACTATGCCTTATATCATGAATAGAACTGTTCAAGCAGATGCATTATCTTCTTCAAGGGAGACTTCTATAAATAGTGCATACAATAATGGGAGCTCTGGAGATTTTGAGTTCAAGCCCCATGCCAGATCATATTTGCATACATCAGTACCTACATTGCGAGCTTCGGTAATATCACTTTTCCCATAGTTGCATTTTGATAATACACTGCCGTATCTGATTATTTGAGATAATCCGTCCTACTGTCTGGTAGCTGCCCTCTTGGATATTGTTAGTTCTCACTACTTTGGAACATTCTTGTCATACTATTAGTTTCGAGATTCCTAATATGACAGCAACTTCATCTTACTTTACCCTGTGGGATGTTTAGATTTTGATGCGCCATATTTGAAAGTTAAATATCTTTTTGAAGTCTCATTTTGGATAAAACTGCTTTGGATAGATTTCTACACATGCGATCGACCTGTTTGGATCCTCTGCAACCAGTTGGTCGACCCACTTAGTATTGTCAAAAGAGTAATATACTAGTTTAGTTTTACTGTGTTTAACATCAGGCATGCTCCCTAACCCAAAAAAAAAAAGAAAGAAAGAAAGAAAGAAAGAGAAGGAAACATTATGCATGCTTGTATGTTGTTGATTGATGAGTCAGGTTTTCTAATTGCTTTGAACATAAAGTGCTCAAGAAATGATATATTTTCTGCTTCCCATTTACCTGACGATTGATCAATTTCGACAATTCATGCATAATCGATGAATATGATCTACTATTCTCACCAGCCTAATACTCTTGTTTTTCATGTAGGGTTCTGCTAATGCTAATCTCCAAGAACACGAGCCTTTTGTGCAAACACAAATTCAAGCCAATAATCCTTATAATCATGCAGTGACAGCTCACAATGAAGCTTTCACTACACAGGAATCAACTCTCTCAATAATTTCTCGAACTTCTCCAACTCAACCTGTTGAATGTTCAGAGGAAAATATCACAGAATTACGGTCTGATCCTGGTGGACCTAATCCTTCCTCTGTAGTTGAGAAATCCGCAGAAGATGGATATAACTGGCGCAAGTATGGGCAGAAACATGTTAAAGGATGTGAAAATCCACGTAGTTACTACAAATGTACACATCCTAACTGCCCAGCAAAGAAGCATATAGAACGCTCCAATGACGGACAAATAACTGAAACTATCTACATAAGCGAGCATGATCATCCTAAACCTCAACCTAACCGTCGATCAGCAGTTGGTGCACTTCTGTCCAGCCAGGGAGTGGACAAACCTGATTGTTTATTAAGTGCTGAAGGTAAGGAAGCATCATGCGCATTCTTTATGACACAAAATAGTCTTTCCTTTGGTACATTAAATTGATCTCACATAACTAAGATTTTCTATCTGCATCCTCATAAAGTCAATCCAATTGGTACGACTGAGCTTTCTTCTGGCTCAGCTAGTGAGGATGATGTTGATGGTGGAGGTGGTCGATCCAACACTGGTGATGAAATTGCTGCTGATGGTGACCTAGAGGCAAAACGCAGGTTAGTTTATATAATTGAGTATAGGAATTCTAAGGGAGAGGGAATTTGATCTAAAATGCTATTAGTCTGCTTTCTAACATTTGTAAACAGGAAATTGGATGCTCCTAATTTTGATGCTACTGCAATCAATAGACCTAACCGTGAACCACGTGTGGTTGTACAAACTATAAGCGAAGTTGACATCCTGGATGATGGGTACCGCTGGCGGAAATATGGCCAAAAGGTAGTAAGAGGCAACCCGAATCCAAGGTTGGTGAACATTCTAGATATTTTCTATTCACCCTTTCGCTGAATAGTAGTCTTTCTTACTGCGAGTATGTTTTTTGTGTGGCGGAAATGTGTTCTGACCGTCTTATCTAGTGGAAATTTAAAAGAAGCTAATGGTTCTTGCGTGTTTTCTTAAGATTTCAAGGGCGAAATTTGAAGACGACTTTGTTTAGGAGCTACAGACTCATCAATTTCATTTCAGGACCTTCAAAGCTTCATCTTGCAATGTGAATCACAGATTGCCTGCATATTAGCTGTCCTTTGATTTCAAGAGAATGTTAAGTTAGATGCACAATTTATGAGTATCATCATCATCATTTATGCCTTTACCTAACATTATGCGGTTCACTAGAGTAAAACTTAAATCTGTGAAGTTTCCAAAGTATTGATTTTTTTTTACTGGTTGCCGTCAGGACAACGTCAACACTACAATTTGATGCTAAATTCCCGGTCAAAGTGAGATGAAAAAAAAACAGAAAGTAAAGAGACCTATAGTGAAAGTTATAAAGTCGGTGGATACACTGAGCTACTGTCTTTGAACCTAGGAGGCAACCTCCCATAAAGTTCTCTAAGCATGGAAATGTAACAGAAGATAAAGATTCATGATTAATTTAGGAGTAACATATTTTAAGCCAAAGAGCCAAAATCAAGTTAAATTTTTAGATAGGTTGTGTCCGACTCATTGGAATTGAAACCCAATATTCCTATCATTCCAAGATTTCGAATGTAATTTTCTTGGACATCGAAATTCTTACTAGAATGGATTCATCATATGACATGATAATCATCTTAAATATTGTACACACGAAGTTCATCCCTGGTGGTCTATGCTTCAAAGTAAATCCTATAGCATTAGGTTCAAGTTGCAACAGATGCAACACCTAGTACGAATAAAAGCTACTATTCTTTTACCTCATATATACTAATCATATGTTTGAACTTGCATATTGTTTCCATATTCGTCAGAATATTGTATTCGTGTTGAATTCTTAGCAAATTCACATATATGCCATTCAGCCAGATTTTAAAACCATCCTCTCATAACAACTGATTTCCTTGTTACAAGATCAGGGAGGAAGGAATTTGTAGGGAGGAGAGCATGCGATATATATCACAAGAGAATAGTTCATAAAACCTGACAATAATCCAATAGATTTCATAAATGTCCGTGGTACATATCTTTGAAGTATCTCATAGTCCGTGTGTAAATCAGATGTTTGAGTGGTACATAACAAGACCATAAAGCAGATAACATCTGATTTTGACACTGGGAAAAACCTATTATAGTGGTACTTTTGTACTGAGTAACTTATATTATTGCTGGTTGCATATGGAGACAACCTAAATCAGGAATTAAAATTACCTCGTTACATAATTTAGCAAGTACAATGAGATGAGATGAAAGAATGTAGTTGTTAGAATAAAGTTGTTTGTCTTTAAGATGAGTGTATTTGAAGATATTGTTGATTCAAAACTTGAATGCGAGAGCTGTATTAATTACCTTCTTACATCTAGGTATTTGCTCTTTGGGTTAATATTGAAGAGATTGCCTGTAGTTGGTAGATTTCTTTCTTACCTTGTGGCAATTTGATTTATTGTTTTTGCTATGTAGTGTCTGAAATTTTGTTCACTGAAGGAAAATCCTAGAGTACTAGTGTTCTTGTTTTCTGAAAGTACCTAACAGCAAGGATTGCTCCTGCCGCCCTGTGCAGTACGGTGCCTAGCTGTGCCAACACTTGGCGTGGGGTCATGTCAACACTAATGTAGGATGGAATATAGTGTCCTATGTTTTCGAGGATTTCAAAATACAATCTACAATTTCTTTTGAAAGCTTTTTTGAATTTCTAAAATTTTTTGAAATATTTTTTTTTTATTTTCAGAATTAAAAAAATAAATTATAGAAATTATGGCAATTAAAAGAAAATCAGAAAAAACTAGTTGATCAGTTTTAATCGATTGAGTTCATTGTTTTTTTTAAAAATCAAATTAGAGTAGTTTATCTTATCTTTTAGTTACTGTTTATTTTCAGATTTTCATTATTCACTTAATCTCTAAATAAGGTTTATTTAGTTCGTTATTTAGGATAAGGTTAAATCCAAAATTAGTTATGTATAGGTAAAGCTAAGGATAAGTATAAATAAGGCATAAAGTTTTATTGTATGAGGATGAATAAAGTGATGCAGCTCGATGCCAACATGTCGAACAACCTGTATCATTAGAGTATGCGGCTTGGTGTTGATGTAAGAATGACCAGTAAGTCGATGAGGCTCCAATTCTGGGGTAATGAAGGTAACTCGATCTATAATCTTACCCAACACACTCATCTACCTTGGCTTCATGATTTAACTACGAATGCTCCAATTCTAACTCAATCACATCCAAAACTTCTTTGCCATCGGGTGGTGCGGGCGGAACTGGATTAGAATTATTGACTCCCAACTGTGCTATAGGCGGCGTACTCTGTTGAGCAACTAGGGTCTCGAGTTGAACTTTTAGTTGGATCCATCAATACTCATTTCTCATCTTATCCATCCATTAAAAATCGTCTCAACAATTTTAGCATAATCTTCAATATCTTTTAACCTCCGTTTTTTCTTCTTTCAAAATATTATGTTAAAATGCCTGTCTATACCATCATCTCAAGTCATCTAATATTTTCATCCAAATATCGTTTCCTTTTCTCTCAAAGTAGGACTTCTGATCGTAAAACTATTCATCAAACTCGACTTTTGTCATCTCACATATTTACTTTTAAGGCTAAAGTACAAAAAACCCTCTGTAAATACCTGCTTTTTCACTTTTCCTTCATGACTTTCAAAAACTTACATTTTGCCCCCCTTAAAATTTCAGAAATGTTTTCATGGGTACAACATTAATGGAGAGAGCAAAATGAACAAATTGCTCGTACTTCTTCCACAAGTGGAAAAATATTTTTTAATGTACTTCTATAATTTTGAAGGGCATTTTAGGTATAAATTATAATAAAATTGACAGAATAGTGATGGGACACTGATGAAGGGGGGCTAAATTCAACAACTTGAAATGTTGAGGAGATAAAATGTAGGTTTTTGAAAGTTAGGGAGGGAAAGTAAAAAAGCATACTTATAAGTGGGTTTTCTGTAATTTAGCCTTCTTTTAATGACTCTATATGAATTTCTTTTCTTCTATCATACTTCAGGAGAACTTTTTTAAATCATTCTTTGCGTCCATGATGATTTTTTTCCTAGTCCATTAACTTTTTCTCCACACTTTTCTTTCAGCTTTTTTGCTTCCCTTTTTTTATTGTACTTTTTCTCATTATTTTTAATTCTCACCTCATTTTCTTTCACAAGCCCAAAACTTTTGACGAAATGGAACTAGTAAATAGCCTACACTTTGATATCAAATCTAATAGAGAACGTAATATAGGGTCCTACGTTTTAGAGGGCTCCAAAATATAATTTATAACTTTTTTGAAAGCTTTTTGAATTTCTGAAAATTTTTACAATATTTTTTGGATATTTTTTTTATTTTCGGAATTAGAAAAAGAAATTATAGAAACTAAGAAAGAAAATTCAGAAACATAAAAAAGAATAAAAAATAAAAAATGTAATAAAAGTAATCAGAACTTACTTCTGAACCGAACTCGCTTCGGGACTAGACTTACTCTAGGGTGACACATTCGCGAACGAAGAAAAAAGACATCATTGTCAAAGCATTTGTCTTTATTATAGATTCACAAATTCATATTCATCATTATACAAAAAACTTTATGCCTTAGTTATACTTTCTTATGCCTTACCTCTACATAACCAATTTCGGATTTAATCATATCCTAAATAACCAACTTAAAAAACCTTATTGAGAGATTAATTGAATAATAAAATTATGAAAATAAATACTAACTAAAAGATAAGATCAACTTCTCTAATCTGATTTAAAAAACCAACAATGTACTCAATCGATTTACACCGATCAACCAGATCGGGTCGGGCACTGTATCGATAAAAATTATTGACTCTAGAGATATGGTAATAAGATGGAGAAGACAAAATTGTTTGAAGCACGCATAGAACCGGAAGTGCCCCTTTTTGCCTTTTTTGGATTTTTTTTTCAGTTTTTTTAAAGTAAAAAGTTTTACAATAGCTTTTTTAAGCTCAAAATATATAGTTCTTGTAAATCTGTTAAAATTGGAAGCAATTTGCAAGTTCCATTGCAGAATAAGACCAACTTTTAGTGAAAAGATATAAACAAGAAGATTTCCTCCACTTTGTTTTATCATTTTAGATCTAATGAATTTTCCCATGGTAGTGTTTTCCTATAAATTTTTATCTTCTTATGATTTTGGTTTTTGGTTTCATGCATATACTTTTATAATGTATATAAAATAAACGTTTTTTAGTTATTAAGATGTTTATGACTCTATTCTTATTAAGTTGTGTGGGATATAATACATAAAACATTTTAATAGCCATTGGAGATTTTAAAACACTCTAAAAACTTTTTTTTAACCAAATTTAGTAAAACAATCTGTGCTAATGCATGCGAATGTACCCATGGTATACACTGGTATGGGAGGTGTGCCAATATTGGCATGCCCCGTGCTGCGGCCACAGCGGCACAGGTATGCTGGTGGCACGACAATCCTTGCCTAGCAGCTAGGCAATTCATTAACACACAGGCCAGAATGACTACTAAGCTTATTTTCCACAATGTTGGCTCTTTTCATTAACAATTCAACCTATTTTCTGCAGCACCCTGCATGCCTAGTATTTTCAGTTTAATAAGTTACTTGTGCATCATTATGGAAATTTTAAATTTTTGCTATATTATGCAGTGGTGTCATTGGACTTTAGCCTTTAAAACTTCTTAGAAATGTAACCTTGATGTAATCGTACATCATGATATGAAATATTGACAGGTGATGAATGGTGATGCAAATATTCTTTATGTATGTATTTGTTTGCCTCTGTTCTTTGTGTTGTATTGTGATCTCACTTGATGTTTTAAAACAGAGCTAGTTTACATCAGCACCAAAGATATTACTCTTAATCTCTTTATACAGTCACACAATCAATTCAAAGAGTCTGAGGGCTAAACTTACATGATATACTTATCTGCTGCTTCATTGGGTGTTATATGTTATCTATTTATTTGATTTGATTGACAATAATTTCCATCTCCATTTGAAGATAAAGATGGCATTCATTTATATATATCCTAAAATACCTGACCTTTCTTGTCACTCAAATTTATATGTTCCCTGAATTCTGACAAGAAGACATGATTGTCTATTAGCAGGCAAACCTCATTAAGAAACGAATATGAAACCCAATTAGTAATTTCACTCAATCTTCTTCAGTCTCTGGACAGTCTTGTTGTTTGTGATCCAGCTCTTTTACCACTATAGGAAATATATGATATGATCTAACAATTTTATCCCTTTTCTGGACCACAGGAGTTACTACAAATGCACATTTAATGGGTGTCCTGTAAGGAAACATGTTGAGAGGGCGTCGCACGATCCAAGAGCAGTAATAACCACCTATGAGGGCAAACACAACCATGATGTTCCTGCCTCGAGGACCAACGGCCATGGAGTTTCTGCATCGATGACTACTACAAGCGTTCAAAACCCTACCAACAACCAATTCACCCAACCAGAGGAGAGCGACACGATCAGCCTCGATCTTGGTGTCGGGTTCAGCCCAAATCACAACAGCCCTGCCGATGAGGCACAGTCCTTGGGCATAGACCAAACCCCCCATCACCAAATGCCATCTGATAGTTCCATTCACGCAAGCCAAGTATCGGCGCTATATAGAAGTGGCAGCATATATGGGTATATTGAAGACAAGAATGAGGGTTTTACCTTCAAAACAGCACCTGTGAGCCATTCATCTAACTTATATTCTGGGAATTCAGTGCTGGATTCATAGGATCATCAGCTGGTTACTCTATCATATCCTTGTATTTTAGATTTCTACTTCAGTTGTTTCCTATTATTCAGGGTTTAGGAAAGATAGTTAAGTGTTCTTCTGACAATTTGTATAATCTTGTACTATAATTAATTCTGATGCTTTATAGAGAGGCGAAAGTCCAATGTGGACCTTTCGAGCATTAGTAAAAGCTATTTGTTGTTGTATGCACTTTGTAATCCTATGTTAATTTGTACAAGGGTTAGATGTTGATAATCATCTAGGATTGTTTTACAGTTTTCCAATTCCCCTAGGATAAGGAAAATTGCCTAATTTTCTTTAGAAATATTCCTGTTTATTCGTTAGAGCTCTTGTTAAGTAGGAAGCATAGACATATTCCTCTCAGATGAAAGTTTAACCCTTGTTTCATGGTGGATTGCGATTGCAAGTTGTCGACATGTCCTCCGCATTTAGATTTTGTTCTACTTAAAGTCGACATTGTATCAATTACCATTTCTATCTCTAATAGAATTTTACTTGCATTATTCATGGATTGAACCTTTGGATTTAGCATTGTACGGTCAATAGCTAAACTTGCTTCATAGAAGTTGAAAAGTTTGTGATATGGTTCCTCCACTGTTGATTACTTGATTGATGAAGTTTCACTTAATCATGTCGAATCGTCATTAAATTTGGTTTTAAGTTCATATCCTGGTTGTAGAGCCTAATTTAGTGTTTATTCCCTTTTCTCATCATTTATCTCAACATCATGTAAGCAATACGTTGCAAACAGGCACAAAGCAGTGTCTCACAACACTTTCATTTTGGGAACCAGTTTGCATTAATTATAGTGGAAGCAGTTCCTTAAGAAAGAAAGAAAAATAAAAAAAATATCATTGTCCCAGTGGAAAGAGTTCTTTTTTTTTTTTCCCTCTCTCCCTCAATTTTGCAAGAACAAAAAATATAATTCTCAAGGCTTGGGATAAGGCTATTCTGTAGGTGTATTTGCTCAGCAAGGATTTAAGTGCCGTGGCACGGGATCGTGCCGGAAACTTGCCGGCACCGTACCGATGCATGCCGGTCAAAAAAATTCTTGTGGGCCGATACATAATAGCATGAAATATTTATTTTCTTTAGCAACAAAATAGTTTAACTATTTATTATGTCTTGTTATCACATCTTTTGAACTTTATTGAGAAAATTACTTACTAATTTAAAGGATAAAGGGTTTTGAGCTGTGTTATCGGTACGGGATCTGTATAGTGTCGGTATCTTGTTGGCACGGTATAGCATGGTGAATACGATCCGTGCCGACGGACACTTAAAATCTTGCTGCTCAGTATTGTAACCAAAGCAATTATTTCATTGATGCTTCATGCTCAGCACATTGTAGGAGTAGATATTGCTATTCTACTCCTTTTCTTATGATACATTTGTTTTCAGATTCTCAAGTATCTCAAAAATCAAGGTAATATTTCTTATATTTCACGAGGAGCGCACACCCTTTTCGAGGGCATGAAAAATGTTTAGATTGTAGAGGGGACTGTCCTGCAAGGGGAGATTTGTGCTAATATTTTTGGGTCTGAAAAATAAAAATAAAAATGAAACTGTAAGAAATTTATCCTAAATACAATACAAGTAGTTCTCCAATGCATTAACCAAGATGATTGAGTTTACTATCAGTTACATATTCGGCATTTAGTCTACTAAAATTGTAAGAGCAAGCAAAACATATAGCCTATAACACTTGTTCCATCCACAAATCTCACACACTTCAAAAGCCAATGCAACAAAAGCAAATGCAACAAACGGCGGACGAAGAGAACGTTAAAGTACTGCAGAACAACATACTTTTCCAAGCTCCATGTTACTAACATCAAGTTCGATGTCACAATCTACGATTAGATTACAATACAGAGATTGGTCCTAACTTCTAAAAACCGAAACAGCTAAAGATACTTAAGACTGGTACATGACGACGACGACGACGACGACAACGGCAACAAAGTGAAAATTCTTTAACTATACTTGGTCACAAAGTCAGATCAGAAGAACTTCACCTCCAAGCGCAAGACACGGCCAACGGTCTATCCAGCCACCCGAGATAAAGCACGCCGTCTCTCTCTTCGAGGCTATAACTCGTGCAGTAGCTCTGCAGCAGCGTCTTAATCGTGGCGTTCACCAACGAGCTCAACGGGTAAGGCTTAAACCCAGCCATCATGAACCGTGCCCTCCATTTCCCATAAAGCTCGTGCCTTTCCACCCTTTCTGGGCCCTCGCAAGCTATAATATTGACTATGTCTCTCGCCAAGCAATGCTGCTCTACACTGATTCGATCTTTATGTTCTCTAGGGAGAGTCACATCAATCGATTCAAAGATAGCCGTGTAGTAATCTAGAGTTTCCAAGAATCTCGGGAAGAACGGAGCTGTATTTGTGTTGGATTCTTGCTCCACAAGGGTCACCACCTTTGGATTGAGACTCTTCACCAATCTCAAAAGCCTGTCCCGGTGATTCGCAGTGCTCACACTCTCATCAGGCATATGATGAAGCATAAACGGAAAGTTCACAGCCAATGCTTCCCCCGGCCGCACCGCGAGATGTTCGCGCTCCACTTCACACCCTGACATAGCAGCAGCGTTGAATTCAAACGGCACATTGCATGACTCGGCAAGTCGAGATAGCCTGTGGCCCACTAGATTAAGCCCACCGCCTCGCGCGTAAGCGGAAACTGAATCATCGATGCCAGTGATTTTGACGCGTGGTGGCCCACCGGGCCTTGCTGCGAGGGCCTGAATTAGAGACACCCACTGGGTGCCCTGCGCGAGCTGGAAATCAATAATGTGGACCATGTTCTCCCCTTTAAGAGCCTCTGCAATCGCGCCGTTTGCCGACATGTACGCAAATTTGAAGTAGGGACATGCTTCATAAAGGATGTGCATGTACGAAAGGAGGTCAGAACTTGTGGGTTCTTTGCACTTCAAAGCTTTGTATATCGAACTACCCGAGGAGGCTCGCCGAGCCACAAGCCCTTCCAACAAGTAGGCTCCCAACCGTTGGATCGGCTCCCCAGAGACTGAAACCATCGGCCTTAGCTCAGACATAAGCCATTCCACCACGAAAAAGTCCTCCTCGGCCATAGCTCGAGCACAAGCTATAAGCACCTGCTTCAAATCTCCTTTAGGGATTTCAAGCACTTGCTTCCACTTCTCAGGTTCGAGAGAGAGATGGCTTGCAAAGGAGGTTTCAAAGCTGTTAACTATATTATCTGAGTCTGGTCCAAGCATTGCAGTCTCTATTTCCCGTAATTTGTTCTTTAGATCATGTGGATCCTCGGTAATACACGAAACACTTATAGGGGACCCGTAGGTATTGTCCGATTGACTATCCTGCTGAGAATGTGGGCTCCCACTCGAAGAAGAAAAGCTAACAGAAGATGGTGGCGAATTCTGTTTCGTACAAACAGGAGGAGCCAAAGATGACTCAAGAGTGCAGTATTGCTCTTGACTTGGTTTCTGAGGCGGAATACTCCCTCTCTGGGAATTATCATCGGAGGATAGATAGTGTAGATCTTGGTGATTTTGTGGCACATAATGCAACTCCTCTTCTGTAACCGACATGGGTTTACGATCATAGTATGGTTTCTGGGAGTTATCTGGGTATCCGTACTGTTTAGAGGATTGCATGGATATGTTAGCGGCCGAATGCTTTATAGGAGAAGCTGTCATGTCAGATTCGTAAATTGACTTCGCTCGCTAAGGTAATTTGAAAAAACCGTATCTGAGTTGGATAATTTATCATCAAAAACAGTTACCTGTCAATATAACTCCTCATCTGTGGGTAGAATCAAACCAAGATCTGCAGGAGAGCGGGGATTTAAAACAAAAAAAAAAAGAAAGAAGGAAAAAGAAAGATCCAAACATAAGTGCACATCCATATCCACGAAGAATGAGTCAAAGCAACAAAGAAAAGATATGTCTGTTACAACCTCTGAAAACAGATGCACATAATTTATTAGTGAGATTCATATGAATTCATTACGTAAAAAGTTCATCCATGTTAAGTTCAAATCACAATGTTTCATGGGAAAATGGATATCAAAAAGGAAAAGAACAGCATTGATCTACGCTTGTCCACATTATTGGAAAATTTTAAGTTCTCAACCTGCTTGACAGTTTAATTGAAGAGCATAAACAATCCAAATTATAACTTTTTATTACTAAATTGCAGTATGCAAAAATGACACATGGCGGTACCAACCATAGTTAGTTAATTCGGATTTGGCAAAAATTCGGTACGGGTATAATTCGGATAAAATTCGTCTTTTAATTTTTAAATTCGTTGAAAAATACGGCTAAAAAACGGATTCGCCAATTATTCGGATACGTGATTTATATAGATATTATACGTTCACTAATTAAAAATTCGGGATCAAAAATTCGGCTATTAAATTAAGTTTTTTTTCTCTCAAGATTTATGCAATTAGTATAAATACTCATAATTCTTAAGAATATAAAAATAAAGAGCTACAAAATTAAGCTAATTAAGTAAAAAAAATAGCAAACTATATTATATCCCAAAATATATTAAGCAAATAGCAAACTCAAATCTGTATCTCCATATTGCTATTTCTCCAAATTCATCGGAAATTCACAGTATTGCCAGTTAACACCCATGTTTTTTAGCCTTTGTTAAGTTTGCTAGATGTCCCTTGGTTTTTAATCAATGCATATGCTTGTGACTTTCAAACCTTACCCACAACCTGCTGGCCATATCAAACCTTTTGAGGTCTTAATTCTAAAAACCTTATTTGCTGATTATTCTTGTATGCTGGGCATATTCATGTATGCTGTAGAGATTAAAGATAAAAAGGAAGTAATGAATCTTAATAAATGCATGTTCACAAAGATGCTACATTTTGTAGTCATGGTCTTGTTACTCAAAACCATACAGTCAGCAATTAAGAGAAGATGAAATAAAGGAAAGAGAGAGAGAAACTAAAGCATAAAAATTCTTGTAAAGAACCACCCGATTACTGATCCATCGTTGGAGAGTGGAAGCGGAAGCGGAAGAGGAAGAGGCGACAAGGAGGGTTCTGATTTCTGAAGAATGAAGAACCCGATCTTCGATGTGGCCACGCAGGGGCTTCCGATGGCTCGAAGGGAAGAGGAGGAAAGGAAGGGAAGAGGAGGAAGGAAAGGGATGGGGCTGGGGTCGGTGGCAGGGCGGCAGGGGTGAAGAGTTAGGGCAAAACCTTTTTTCGCCTCAGCGTCTTCGCGAATGAAAGCTTTTTTTTTTTTTCTTCTTTTTTTCTGTTTTGGGCTAGCCACGAGGCCCGCGACCCAGCGAGTCCGCGACCCGGCCGCGAGTCCGCTACCCGCAAGCCCACAGCGCCGTTTTTTTCGGGCGAATAATTCGCGAATAAGTACTTTTGACGAAAAAAACGCATTTTTTTTTCGAATTTTTGGGAATAATACGTATTAGGTCGTTTAATTCGTTTCTTCAAAAATTCGCGAATAATTCGCGAATAATTCGCAAATTAACTAACTATGGTACCAACCAATTACTAGATCGACAGTTCTTATTCAACCCAGTCGAATGAAGTGCTGTAATTCAGTATACCTACAATCTATGAGTATCAGAAAGGATAAATTAAGGACGAACCAGCCAATAGATCTTGGTCAACTGGAAATAGAAACACTAAGTTCACTATCAAAAGCAGCCGCTCGAGACTTTCATGCTTTGACAGCAAGATCAAAGACTTCTTCTTCTTCTTCTTCTTTTCTAACGAATGTAATTAACAAAGCAAGTGCTTCAAACTCTTACAACAAATCTGCTGTTGCACTTCAAATTTAACAAGTGAAACAACCATCTAAGGACCAATTGTCCGAGAGAAAACATCTATTCACCATCATGATCGGACCAAGGACATACATGAACCTGCCATTTTAATTACACACACTGAAGAAAATATACTAAAGTTCAAATCATCTGAGAGAAACACGGGAAAGACTCGGCGGCTATCTATGCGACAAGACGATTATTCTTCTTGCCTTCCGAAGCAAAGGCATGACATGACGGAGACACTTCAAGTGTCCCTAAACGTGTTATTGATTTGTAGAAAGTGCACTCTGCCATCATACCAAGTTTTAGTTTGAGCTCTCCTTTTGTCTTAGTAATTTCAAATTTAAGGACAAGGTTGTTTTTAAGAAAGTAGAATAAAGCAACGCAAATGCTATAAAATTTTAATGTTAGACATGAAAGATTCTTTTGATTTTTGGAAGGGGACAAAAGAAATTCACATTTAAAGTTGGGTCTGGTGAATAAATGGTATCATGTAAATTTGTCTCATCTCTCATGGAAATTGTTTGTCTCATAAGAATAAAATGCTATGAAAATACTTACTAGTAGATTAATAGATCATTTCGGAATGGGATATACATCCTAGATCAAGTAAAGACTTTGGGTTTCGATCAAACCATTGCTACATCTATTTAATAACAAATTAGTGATCACTATAGTAGTCTAGCATTAGCATATAAATAAATAAATATACTTTGATTTCTGTGACCTGCACTTGTTCATTGGTTGATATATATGCTAAGGAAAAACTTACACTCAACTACTTGAAGTTGCCAACTGTTAGATTATTCTCCTTGCACATGGAAATGGTCATAGAGCCACCGATAGATGGGAAATACACCTACTCGTGCTGTTTCAATTGTGGTGCACTCATATTAGTTTTATATTTGGGTCTAGGATTCGATTAATCAGTTTTCAAACTTCACTACCAAATTTGCTTGATGGGTTGGGTAGAAGAGAATCATTCGGGGACCAATTTAAGGTTAAGAAGGGAACACAGAACGAAAAAATAGAAGGTACCTTAGAGAAGACATAAACTACATAGAGAGTTTACTCATTATCTCACTCATCAATAATCCAGTACATGTACTTCTCTAGTTTATCAATCATCCAAATAGCCTGGAATCAGTGCTCTGCTGCAAACAAAAACCTAATGTTTTATGGCTAGGGCTATTATTCTCTTATAAGTATAGTATAGAACCCTTTATACTCATAAGTTTTCGACCGTTGAATGAAGGAATATGCGGTTAGGAATTAGAATGATAGTGGTCTCCGGTTAGGATAATAGTGGTCCCCTAGGGTTGAGCGGGTGAATGGTATGATCTAACGGATAGAAATGGTCAAAGGGGTAGATCTAACAGCCGAAAATTTATAAGTACAAAGGTGTCTACACTCGTAAGAGTATAGTAGCCAATTATAATAGCAGCACAAATATTCACGCATGGACTAAGTTATGCTGCAAATAGAAAAAAAAAAAAATCGGGAATTTAGAAGTTCCCAAGATGTTCCTGAGAAATCCACTTATCATCTGAAACTTGACGAATTCAATGAATGTTTAGAAAGATTCCAAAGCAAATCAACACAAACAAGGGTTGCCAATGATTTGAACATTGCTACACATAGATCAAAACAATATTTTTCTGCATTCACTGGGGCCAACATGTATAGATAATTGCATGAAATCTTCAGGAATGTGCAACTTGGTAGTTCAAAAAAGCATCGCACATGACTCTTGCTATATTCTCCAATGACAAATACACGCTAACCCTTCTATTTTTTCAGAAAAAATGCTAACGACCATCTAAAACTTAACCATGGGTATGGATTTTGCAAAATTTTTGACCAACATGGAGGAATATTCTGAGGAGTTGCATATCTGAGTATATTTGGATGAGTGAAAGAAAACAAATTAATAAGAAAAGGTGACACGACGAAGAACTCAATCTCTCTTCACAGTTCTTTTCAAAGAAGATGGAATAATCCTTAGAAATTCTGATAGCTACAGCTTTACAAGAACATTACAGCACTTTCCGGGAAATAAACTAAAGACTTTTTTCTATTGACACAGTAGGTTGAATCAGGTGATTAGGTTTGCATCATGGCAAAGATTATTGCAAATAGTGAAAGGCTCATTACTGCCGCCTAAACAAGATACGAAATGAATTTGATTTAGGGGATATGAGACTCAAAGACATGGCGGTTCTATTGGCAAGAAACACAGATAGAATCAAAGGATCATGAAGCTATGTAATAAAGAAAATCCGTTTCCATCGATAAATCGCCGTTTTATTATAGAAAGTCAAGATTTTGAACTTGCTTGCAAGGCTTTTGCTGGATTTCTCCATTTTGAGTAAGCTTAGTCTACACAGTGACAGCCATACATATCTTACTGCTCTATTTCAAGCTAAACAACTTATCTTGTCAAAGAAACTAGATGTTTGAATATTATCATTAGAGTGAAAGTTGTCTTCTTTTTTTCTCTTCTGACGCAAAATGGCTATCATGAAGTCAGCTCAATAGACATGGACAGGGAGGTTAAAAAGTCCAGAAATTAGACCTCAAACATTAAAAGTAAAGTCTGCCTTTTCCAAATTCAACAAATTAGATTGCCCAAACCACTAAACAACAGCAAATCATTATCAGCAAAAAAAAAAAAAAAAAGTCACAACTAAAACTAATTCTAGAAGAATAAAACAGGGAGAATTGATGGACTAAACAAAGGGATCCTAATCCTAAGTAAGCATGAGCCCCAGGAAAAATAAATAAATAAATAAATAAATAAATAAAAGAATCAACACAAATACTAGACTCAAAACTAGCATCCAAGTTGACAAAAATCTAGCTTTTCACATCCCTAAGAAGAACTAAGAATTTGGGGGTAAAGGATCGATAACTTTCCTCTTCTCTATAAATAAAAAATTCCTCCTTTACAACAAAAGAGCCCCCAAATCAATGAAAACCAACAAATATAATTCATGGATCCAAAAGATAACCTCGGAATAAACTCAAAACACCCACATCATGATTCCCCAAAACAACTACATGATTCACGCATCAATTAGACCATACATGACGGATAATTCTTGTTGAAAACTCATGAAAAACTCAAAATTTGAATTAAATTCTACACATTCATACCTTTTTGAATCCAAAGATTTTGGCTTTAGCAAATTTGGAGAGCTAATTAAGGAGTTCATTTGGACGGAGAGAGAGAGAGAGAGAGAGAGAGAGAGAGAAATAGGGTGAGAGAGGAGACCTACCTTAAAGGAGAAGAAATAAAAAGACCAAATCCGACAATAAATGCCCCTGATCTTGTATGAAATTACGTTACCGCCACTACAGGGCGCTGTACCTAATTTTCATTTTTACCGTGGGTACATGAACATGTGAGCGCCTGGCGCGGTGTGAAAGGACAAAAACGCCCCTCGCAAATTTTTCTTTTTTTTTTTCGTTTAGTTTTGTCATGTAATATAAAAAATTCTAATTTTAGAAGATATTTTGTAAACACTCCTACATCAAATACCACTTTTGTCGTTTAGCATTTTTCACTTTACTATTTTATAGTTTAAATTGTATAACTTTTGTACTCTATTATTTTTTTTTTTTTCATCAGTACTTTTATTAACTCTTCGTTACGCCATATACAAAAAACTTCAAATACCCTATCCATGATTTATTAAAAATTCACTTTAGTAGCTTATGGTTTATTGAATTTTACTTAAGTACTCTGTGGTTTTAATTTTATCACTGATATAACAACAAAAAATTAACGGAGGTGATAACGGAAAAAGAAAAACAAAACCATATGATACTAAAGTGATATATTTTAAACCATAGGGTACTAAAGTGAGAAAGTGCGAAACTACAATGGAGGTATTTGAAGCTTTTCTTTAAAATAATAATATTAATAAAGGTAAATTACACCTTAGTTAAAACACACATTTAGTCCTTTAATTATAAGGCAAGTGACAATTTGGTTCTCAAATTTTATTCTAATATAATTTCTGGCTCGAACTTTCAAAAATATTGCAGTTAATCATACAATCTAATTTAGTTCATCAAATATTGACGCATTTTTGATGAAAAAATGATATATCATTTTAATTATTGGTGCATCATCAATCACAATACTATTACCTTATTTATATTATTAGCAGTATACTAATATTTAGTCAAGTAAATTTGATTGTGCGACTTGATTGCAATAATTCTAAAAGTTCGAACTAAAAATTACAACAAATTAAAATTTAAGAATTAAAATGTCACCCTCATAGTTTGAGGATGTTTAAAATTTACCCTTAACATTTTTTATTCTCAAATAATAAGGTGCACAGCACTTTAATTCTCAAACTTTAACCGGTAATAATTTCTGGCTTGAGCTTTCGGAATTGTTATAATTAAATTCTACAATATAATTTAGTTGATAAAATATTAATGTACCGATAATGCAAAAGTGACGTTAAATCTTAATCACTGTAGTGTTATTAATTATAGTATTGCTACATTAATTCTATATTAACGACACGTCAGCATTTAGTCAACTAAATTGGATTGCGGAACTTGATTATAATAATAAAAATTCGAACTAGTTACTACAAATTAAAGTTTGAGAACTAAAGTGTCAGTCTCTTTATAGTTTGAGGAACAAAAGTGTAATTTATTCTAATAATAATAAATTAAAATTTTAAAAAATATATTGGGTATAATTTTATGTGAAAAATTCAATGTGCTCATAAATAATGACCTGCACATAAGATTATTCCCAAATGCTTACCAGCAGCAAAACGCATGCATAAATGTGTCTGATAGTAAATTATATAGAATTAGCATCCCAACCACAAGTTAAAATAAATCTAATAAAGTCAAATGCGATATAAACCAACTCTACTTAAAATTTTTAAAATTTTAATAAGAATCAGTTTTTGGTTATGGGGTTTTAGATAATGAAAGCGAGTTTTGGATAATCAGCACTCTTTAAAAAAAAAAAAAACAAAAAAAACCAAAACAAAACAAAACAAAACAAAACCTCGATATGTTAAAAGGTCAAAATACTAGGATTGATTATAGAGGGGGGTTTCAATGTGATCTTTTCCTTTCAAATTATTGAGCTCTATAACAAAATCTTGTTGATAACATGAGGTAAAAATATATAAAACTTATCAGAATTATGAGCCGCTTGAATTTAGTTGCCGAATCTTTCAAAATTTTAATTTTACTAACCTTTCAGTTTGTTTGATTTAAGTCAGCTAATGGTAATTGCACTATAAAATTTAAACTAATTATTTACGTTAATGAACTTGTATATAATTGTAAGAATTGTATAAAATATATTAATTACATCTCTAACGATAAATGATACATTCAAAATTTGTAGTCAAAAATGCCGTTCACTGACTCAAATCAAATAAATTGAAAAATTGAACAGTAAAATCAAATTCTTGAATGATCGATTGGGTAGCCAAATCCAAATAGTCCTTAGTTCAAGAAAATTTCATATGTTAAGTATTATCGTAACATAATAATCTATCATGCATATAGGCATTTGGGTTCAGGTTTCGAATTTGGTTATCGGATTCAGATTCGAATTTTAAAAATTCCGATCCATTGACATTCCTAGATCTAAACAAGAATAGACTATTATTTGTATACTATGATACCAATTGATGCATGCCGAAAAATACTGACCTTTAATAAAGTAGTCATTAGTATCATAGTAGAAGCATATCGGTATATTCTTATTTGGGCCTGCGTTGACTAGTTATTAAAATATAGAAAAACATCAAATGTTACCTCTGTGATTTCACACTTTCTTATTTTAGTATCATATGATTTAAAGTGTATCAATTTAGTATCCTGTGATTTTATTTTTATCTTTTCTATTAATCGAATTTCACTAATTTTTTTGTTAAATCAGTGGCAAAGTTAAAACCAAAGAGTACTAAAATGAAATATTCCGATAAAGTCTAGGTGAGAGTATCCAGAGTTTTTTGTATATAATTTAACGAAATACTAACGAGAAAAAGCTGACGAAAAGATAAAAATAAAACTTATAGGACACTAGTCTTGATACACTTTAAACCACAATGGTACTAAAGTGAGAAAGTATGAAACCACATGAGTGGCATTTGATGTTTACCCTTAAAATTTGTTCGGAGTTTCATTTTAGATCCTATTTGAAAATAAACTAAATGCCTCCTTAGCTTTTATGTGTCAAGTTGTGTTCTTCTATTATCTAATGTTAAGTTCATTGCTAAACGATTACTTATTTATATTAAAAGGTTTTTTTTTCCTACTTGAAAAGAATATTTATTTATAAAATGATCAGCTTTGCTTTGGAAAATTGTAACGTTTCTCTTGTCAATTGGTAACTTCTAATTCGCCTCTTTAGTGCATGCATGGAATGAAAAATAAAGCAGTTTTTTTCATTTTCATATCAAGAAAATTAATGTGAGATGATAAAATGAACCAATTTAATATATTTATAGAAGTTTAACAAATTAAGCATTAAATTTATTTTAAAAGAATAGAAGTAAAGGTAAAACTTTGACAAAACTTTGGAGGCTACCATATTGCAATTAAC
>NW_017890987.1:0-4566 GCF_001540865.1 Ananas comosus
TTCGATGTTATCTTGGGGACCAACTGGCTCTCCAAGTACTATGCGGTTATAGATTGTGAAAGCAAGCTGATCACTTTTCATGAGCCTAATCAAGAAGAGTTGGTCTATCAAGCGTGCAAAAGTAGGCGTTTCGCGGCGACCATATCGTTAGTGAGGGCGAAGAAAATGATCAAAGGAGGGTGTAAGGCCTATTTGGCAACCATGGTGGATGCTCGAAAGGAGTACCCTGAGTTGGGGGATATTCGAGTAGCGTGCGAGTACCCGGATGTATTTTCGGCGGAGTTACCGGGACTGCCATCGGACCGAAAAGTTGAGTTCGTCATTGACTTGATTCCCGGGGCGGAACCAGTTTCGAAGGCTTCATATAGAATGGCTGCCGCAACACTGCTCACTGGGGGACCGGTCTCTCCTTCCAAGGACCTGTCCCCGAAAGTTTCAAGAAAAAGGATGGATCACTTCGCTTGTGCGTGGACTATTGTGAACTTAACAAAGTCACGATTAAGAACAAGTATCCATTACAGAGGATTGATGATCTATTTGATCAGCTCCAGGGATCTTGTGTGTATTCTAAGATCGACTTGCAGTCGGGATATCACCAGTTGAGGATCAGACCTGAGGATGTGTCGAAGACGGCTTTTAGAACACGGTATGGATTGGAAGGATCCTAGCCTTCTTTTGGAGCTTGAGAGAGGATTTCTACTCCCTAGGTGAGTTTTTGCCCTTTTTCTTGTGGTGGTTAATGTTAGATCTGATGGTTGATCGTAATGCTCGTGTATCTCTTCGCTCAATACTTTTAGGGTATTTTGAGACTCGTGGACAACTTCGTTCGGCGAAACGAGGCACTACGCGACGGTTCGGTGGGTTTGACCTAGCCACACAATGAGAAAATCTCATTTGTGAAGATTTGAGTATCGTTAATTGAAAAAGCATGCATATTCATGTTAGATGCATTTATTATGATTTTTAGAATGCTTAAAATGCCTATGTTACATGTGATGAAATTTTGGACCTCTATGTAGTAGAGAGTTGCTTGAGAGATCTATGATTGCGTTTAGCATTCTATGTGAAACTTGGTTTCACGCTTCTATAGTGTAAATGAGCTTTGATTCATGCATTTAAACTAAGTTTATTTGAGATATGAAAGATGACAAAAGTTGCCATATAGAGGCATTGAACTAGAATGTATGTGAATTAGAGAGCTAATGTCATCAAGCGGCACTGAGCTCGGGACATGTGTGAACCTAGTGGATAGGGCCATTGAGGGATTTGAAAACATGTTGAACATTAAATTGTCTAAGTGTCATCAAGGGGCACTAGGCGTAGCGAATGTTGAAACTTCACATTGTGACTTAACTAGATCTTCGGGATGCTAGTGACTATACCATGTTAGAGACATGAGGATTGGATACTTGAGACTTGGACTATACTTGCTTGCCATTTGTGCTCATTCGCACATGCTTGTGAGGGTCGCTCCCTACAAGCCGGCACTCCGGAGTTAGCCTACACGACTTATGTTCGCTCGTGCGGTATTGAGATGCCTACGCGGTCGAGTGGGACAGACACATTCCAAGAGTAGGAATGTCGGGCTACCACAGGCACTTAGGCGGCACAAGCTGGACTACCTTTGGTAGGTCCTTAATTGGAAATGGAAATCGACACGGTGTTGAGAATGGTTAATCACTACTAGATAGGTTTAGTAGTTGAATTACATTTATATGCTTTTAGCATAGTGTTGAGACATGTAGTATACTTGATAGTCTCCTTTTGCATTAAAGCATACTTGGTTGCCATGACAGAACTTATGCATAATGTATTCATAAAGGTTAATGACTTACTATTTTGATATCGTAGATGTACATCACCATGACATCGTTTATACTTGAGTTTAGTAATTTAGCATTTTAATTATGCCTTTATATCGCAGTCATTATTGCTATTATTATTGTACTTACCCTTTTCTTTTGGGGCCTAGTGGTGCATAGAGCTGAGGTCAGTAATTGCCCACTGGGAACTATAAATTATAGTTCTCACGCCCTCTTTTTCTCGATGTTTTTCAGAGCCTTCCACGCAGGGTGAGGCCAGGGATCGCGGGAAGGGAGTTGCTTCGAGCTAGCTTCCTTCGAGGACGAGTTGCTAGGTGGTCTACCTCTCGATTTATATTTCTTTTGCGAGAGGTTGAGAGTTTTACCAGTGTACTAGAGACCACCACTTTTGTACTTTTGAGACAGATATTGTACTACTTATGACTCCTTTTATTGTCTAGCTTTACTTCTTTACTTTGGTGTAGATGTTAGAACTATACTCGCTCTGATATCATTAGTTGCTAGTTATTTCACTTCTTCTATTTGTTCTATTACTTGCTTTTACTTCCGCTTTTATTGTAGACGCCTTATATGTGTAGACATATGGCGGGTCTGGGCACGCTACCGGGAGGGCCTCCGCCGGTCCCGGGGCGTGACAGATTAATTTGGTATCAGAGCCTAGGGTTGAGTCTTAGTGGACCTAGCGAACCTTAGGCCGGTTGGACTATAGGAATTAGGCTCGTGAGAGACGAGGTCTAATTGACTTGTGAGCGAAAGTATTATGATTGGGTTTATGACAACTCTAAAAAGTTAGAGTTTGATCGGAGTGTATGGCTTCTAACTTCGCGGAGGGTTACGTTGGCGGCCGACAACGTAACATCGGGAGTTAGTAGTGAAGGACACTTCCTTACTTTCGCATGATTTGGGGTTTTATCTATTTGAGCGGGGATGCGATAGCGTGGGTTACTAACTTGCGCTTTTATGTTTTGTAGTGACGATGCCGATTACACGCTCCCAGTCTGCCGGGGCGGATGATGCGGCACACCCCGAGGAGGTCGAGACCTCCGCTACTTCCGGATCTAGTGAGGTCCGTGACTTGAGGGCCCAGCTTGCGGTTCTCACTGATCTGTTGGCGCAGCAGACGGCAGCGGCGCAGCGACAGGCTGAGGTGGCTCAGCGGCAGGAGGCGCGGATGAAGCATCTTGAGGACCTCCTACTTCAGCAGGCGGCAGCTTCGAGGGAGACCCAGGGTCCCACACCGCCAGCACCCGTGGTGGACGTCGCACCGAGGGCGCAGTCCCCCGCGCCCAGTTCTTCACGTGCGGCACCGGCGACCGCACCTCGGGAGGAGGTGGCTGCGGCACTACCTGTTCAGAGACCGGCGACAGGGGCAGCATTCCCCGTGATGGCCGAGGGAGCCGAGCGGGATCGGCTTATGGAGCGCCTCAGTGAGTTCAGGAGGTGCAGCCCGAGGACGTTTGATGGCGAGAACGTCGACCACTGGATTGTTGAGAAGTGGTTGATGCACATGGAGAAGTTATTTCGAGATACCTTCGTTGAGGAGCGGGACAGAGTTTGGCTCGCCACTCATTTTCTGGACGGCGATTCCTACCGTTGGTGGTTGGATATCCAGGACAACCCCAGCACCGACTTGACAGCGATCACATGGACGCGATTCAAGGAGCTTCTTCTAGCGCACTACTTCCTGACCAGCGTCAAGAGGAAGATGGAGCAGGATTTGCGCAGCTTACGCCAGGACGAGCGGACAGTGGCCGAGTACGAGAGGGAGTACAAGGCCCGCATTTTGAGCATAGATTGCGGCCTTCTATTTTCCGGTTGGTGCAGTCCTCCAACCTCCAGACCTACCGGGAGGTTGTGGATCGAGCCTTGATAGTGGAGGCAGGAGCGGCGGATTTGCAGGAGTGTCGCGAGAGCTCAGAGAAGGGGAAGGGAAAGAGACCGCGGCTGAGGGTGCGAGTCAGACGCACTCACGGAGGCCGCCGAGGCACCCCAGGAGCCGAAGCCAATCGCGAGGACGTGGCCAGTTTACCCAACGAGGAGGACCCGATCGTCGCCAGGCTCCTCGCTGCGTGATCTGTGGTGGTCCCCACTACCCGCGACAGTGTTCACGCAGCCGGGGCAGGTGCTTCTTGTGTGGCCAGGAGGGCCACTTCTAGTCGGACTGCCCGAGAGGTTCAGCGCCAGCGCCATCTTCGGCATCTGCACCAGCATCGCCAGGTCCCAGTCAGGGGACATCTTCTGCGCAGCACCAGGCAGGACTGTCACGCCCCGGGACCGATGCCAATTTGGCCCGACCCGAGCACGTCAAACAGACGCCGAACGGACAGAGTTTCCCTTATCCGCCCAAGGCTCATCACATGTACATTTTCATCAATAGAGAAAAGCACTAGCGGAAACATACACAAACGGCTTACACGAGGGTAAGCAATAGCCATTAGTGAAAGAAAAAGGAAACTAAACATCCACAAGTAATATGATTCATTTTAGATCATATACATTGCATCCATCTCTTACATTTAGGATTCTTTGCATTTCATTACATAATTCCATCATTTCTTTCTTACATCACATTTACCTCAAAATAAGCTTTACATTCTTTTCTTTACATTACTAATCATCAAGTAAAAAGATGAACATGGGGTAGCTACTAACAAAATGTAACCCAACTTTGGTGGCCTCTGACTACGGTGCGATACCTTTACCGCGGTCGCTCGCCGGCTCGCTCGGTCCCGGCTCTGTGGAA
>NW_017890987.1:5471-6972 GCF_001540865.1 Ananas comosus
AAACCCCTCAACTTTCACTTTAATACACTGCCCGAACTGGGCAGTTTTCGCAGGCAGAGACCGGTCTCCCCGAGCAGGGACCGGTTCCCGAACGTCCACCCTGCGCAGCCAGAGCCGCTGCGCGCGATGCGACCGGTCTCTCTCTGATGGGA
The DNA here is from genome assembly GCF_001540865.1 of Ananas comosus. NCBI lineage: Eukaryota > Viridiplantae > Streptophyta > Magnoliopsida > Poales > Bromeliaceae > Ananas > Ananas comosus. The sequence goes on from NW_017890987.1 coordinate 5,624, forward strand.
CCGGTCTCTCGGGGACCGGTCTCTCAGGCAGAGACCGGTTCCCGAGAGCTGATCTTCCAGGACTTAGCCGATTTTTCGGCTGTCTCATTTCATACGCGTTCGGGGACCGGTCTCTCCCACCAGGGACCGGTCCCCGAGAGCTGAAAATCTGCAGTTTTGCAGAATTTGATTCCTTAGCTCTCGAAAACCTTCCACAACTCACTTTTGATCATTTTAACACCTTCGGACTTTCCGAAGTGTTCCATCCTCGCACTTTGGTCAATTTGACTAAAGCTCGACATTTATTTTTCGAATTTTCGGTATATTACAAGGACGGCCGCCAGTTCAGCGGCAAGTGGAGGGGTCACGACAGGCCCCGAGCGGACGCATGTACGCGGCCCAGACTGAGGAGGCGGCGGCAGCCGAGAATGTGGTCACAAGTATCATTTTACTTCATGGTATTCGAGTTAGAGCATTGTTTGATACCGGTGCATCGCATTTATTTATAGACCGGCTGTTTGCCGAGTTGCATGGTATCCCACTTGTATCCTTGTTGCATCCGGGATGAGTTGTTGTACCCGATCATTCTTTGGACATTCGGGAGTTTTGCCCCAGTTGCCCTGTTCGGGTTGGAGATTGGATCATGCCCGTGGACTTGCTAGCTTTGCATAAACTCGGGGAGTTTGATATTGTCTTGGGCATGGATTGGTTGACTAAGTACTACGCCACTATCGATTGCAAGGATCGAACGGTGACGTTTAGAGAGCCGGGGCAGGCGGAGGTTGTGTACCGAGGATGCCAGAGTTCGCTTTTTGCGATGACGATTAGCTCTTCTCGAGCTCGGCAGTTGATTAGTAGAGGCTGCGTAGCCTACTGGGCTACTATTGTGTTGCGGGGTGAGGATGACGCCCCTAGGAATGAGGATATTCCCGTAGTGCGGGAGTTTGGAGATGTGTTCCCAGCGGAGCTTCCAGGCATGCCACCTGATAGGGAGATTGAGTTTGTGGTAGATCTCGTTTCCGGGACTACTCCAATCTCAAAGGCACCCTATAGGATGGCACCAGCGGAATTGAAGGAGCTGAAGGCACAGTTGCAAGCTCTCTTGCGACAAGGTTTTCGTGAGTAGATCGGAGGTGTGTCGCTTGGGGGGCGCATAGATCGGGTCCTGTTTGTGCAAACGCAAGAAGGATGGATCACTTCGCTTGTGCGTGGGACTATCGTAGCGAACTTAACAAAGTCATGATTAAGAACAAGTATCACATTTACCGGAGGATTATGATCTAATTTGATCAGCTCCGAGGGATGCTTGTGTGATTCTAAGATCGACTTGCAGTGCTAGACGGTGGGGGAGTAGGTACCCAGTGTGCGGA
>NW_017890987.1:7773-14460 GCF_001540865.1 Ananas comosus
CTACTACCGACGGTTCGTTGAGGGATTTGCAAAGTTATCTACTCCCCTCACGAGGCTCACGCATAAAGGAACTAAGTTCATTTGGAATGACGCATGTGAAAGGAGCTTCCAAGAGTTGAAGCAGAGGTTGACGACCGCCCCGATCCTTACCTTGCCGACTACTGGAGCAGGGTATGTGATTTATAGTGATGCTTCCTTTAATGGATTGGGCTGTGTTTTGATGCAGGACGGGAAAGTGATCGCGTATGCTTCTCGCCAATTGAAGGAATATGGAAGAAACTATCCTACCCATGACTTGGAGTTGGCGGCCGTAGTGTTCGCATTGAAGCTATGGCGCCACTATCTTTATGGCAAGCGGTGTGAAGTATACACAGATCATAAGAGCTTAAAATATCTATTCACTCAGAAGGAGTTGAACTTGAGACAGCGCAGATGGTTGGAACTACTCAAGGATTATGACTTTACCATTCTTTACCACCTAGGCAAGGCTAACGTGGTGGCGGATGCGTTAAGTCGGAGATCGACGGAAAACTTAGCGATGTTTGTGGTGACTCAACCGCCGTTGATCGAGCAGATGAAGCGGTTGGAGTTGGAGGTGGTGGCTCCTGATACACCTTTGAGACTGATGACTTTGGTGGTGCAACCTACACTTGTTGAAAGGATTAAAGAAAAGCAAGCCTCCGATGTGGAGTTGCAAAGGATTCGAGCTAAGATGATTGATGGTTGCACCGGTGACTTCACTTTAGACGGTGATGGATTGATGCGTTTCCGCGGACAGTTGTGTGTACCGGCGGACTTGGGCATTAAAGAGGATATTCTTCATGAAGCACACCGAGCACCGTATGCTATACATCCGGGAGGAACCAAGATGTATAAGGACTTGAAGTTGCTTTACTGGTGGCCCGGGATGAAGAGGGATGTTGGTGAGTTTGTTGCTAGATGTTTAACTTGCCAGCAGGTAAAGGCTGAGCACCGAGTTCCTGCGGGAAAGTTGCAGAGCCTACCGATTCCAGTGTGGAAGTGGAAAAAGATCACCATGGACTTTGTGATGGGATTGCCCCACTCGCAGGCCGGGCATGATGCTATTTGGGTTGTCGTGGATAGATTGACGAAATTGGTACATTTCATACCTATTCACACTACTTGGACTGGTTAGAGACTCGCACAGGTATACTTGGATGAGATTGTGCGACTGCATGGGGTACCTACTTCTATAGTATTAGATCGAGACCCCCGATTTGTATCTCATTTTTGGAGGAGTTTACGGGATGCCTTGGGCACGCGCTTGGACTTCAGTACAGCTTTCCACCCTCAGTGTCACGCCCCGAGACCGATACCAATTTGGTCCGGTTCGGGCACGTCGAACAGACGCCGGACGGACAGCACCTCCCCTGTCCGCCCAAGGCTAAACAACAGGATCATGTACAACAAGTTCCCAGGAAATCAACTTGAATACATACATGATCAAAACAATAGCGAGGGCACAACCAGTGCCGAACATTACAAGAGCAAGCATCACAAGTATAAACAAGCGAATAAAAGAGAGATATAACTATCTATTACATCACATTTGACATTCAACATTTACATCCATTCAACCTTTAATACAACTTGATTACATTTAAGATTCCAAGATGAATACATAATCATCTCACATATATATATTGCTAGCTATCCAAAATACATCATGTCATCTATAACCATGCACACGAGGGTGCTCTAGTACAATAGGAAAGCTCTACTAGCTAGCTAGGGCGCTATGCCCTTACCGCGATCACCTGCCGGTCCGCTCTCGTGTGTACCTGTACCCCAAAACCACACGGGGTGAGAACTATATAAATATAGTTCCCAGTGGGTTCGGCCGCCGACTCCGCCGATCTTCCCACTAGGTCTAAGCTGGCACAGATAGATAGATAGAGATATAGATGATATAAACAGCTACTATATCTACTATGCCATCAAATGCAAGGAATGCATGCAATATCATTTATCATGCTAGTATGCTTTAACAATGTAATGAATACAAATACGACACAGTTATGCAATCCACTAACATATACTATGTCTAATCAGGGTATGAATGCAAATCCACTTATGCTATTCATGTCATTACCCAATCCACTAGGCTACCCCGCCTAAGATCTCAAATCTCATAGGTACTCACACCACAAATCTAGTAGGTGAAGAGGTGAAGAGCTACCCCGCTCTTCGCCCTGACTGATATCTCGAATCTCATAGGTAAGGAGCTACCCCGCTCTTATCTCACCCGTCTCACATCTCAAAGGTAATAGATGAAGAGCTACCCCGCTCTAATCTCATAGATATTGAGCTGCCCCGCTCAATCTCATAGGGGAAAGGCTACCCCGCCCTTCGCCCCAACTCACGTCCCAGTCCAATAGATGAGGAGCTACCCCGCTCGTATCCCACCCGATAAGCTACCCCGCTCGTGTGACAACTCCGGAGTGCACTGCTTGTGTGGAGCGACCACCACAAGCTCAAAACAGACTATGTGAGTATGATCCAATCCTCGCCAACTGAGGATACCCTGTCAACTAGGATTAACAAACACTCGAAAGTCCACCTATCCGTAGGTCCATATCAAGTGTCTCACCAACTCTAGGTTTAACACCTTTATCACATATCCTATGTTTAACTAACTCTAGGTTCAATCCTCAACCTATGTTCACGACACTAGGTTAATGCCACTCGATCTATCCTAGGTTCACAACGCTAGGTTTACATGCCCACTCGTCCAAGTTATAATTGTTTTCTATACACTAGTTCACATGTCACTAGTTTTCATTGTCAAATCCAAGTTCTCTATTTTCTTATCATCATAGGATCTCATGTCACAACCTTAATCCTCATGCATTCTAGATTTAGGTGCCAAGTCTATAATACTACACAACTAGACATGCATGCAAGGAAATAGAAATGCAACTATACATATATCCTATAATGTATAAGAACCATAAGTGCGATATGACCAAAAATCTAACTCGGACATAGGAAGAAGCCCGGTTGCTTCGGGATGGACACCCCCCACCTTTAGGTGATGTCACGAGCCCACGATTCCGATTTCGCGATTTTAGGAAGCTTTCGTCGCGAGCTGCGGCGATCTGTACCTCAACAAGCCTTTTCTTCAATATCTTTGCACCCGCTCGACGAATCAACGAACCGACTTCGACAACGCATCGGAATACCTAGCAATTAGGTTTACAACCACTCAATTTAGATCAAAACCCTAAATTTCCCAAAATCCCATTTTGGAGCCCTATGTATTCACTATTGCAAGAATACTAAATTAAACCTTAGATTCGAGCAATTAGTAGCCTATTAGCATCCAAGGGTTCCAAATAAACTATTTCTAAAGCAAACAAACTCAACTCTAAAGATCTACCATTGTTGCTCTCAAGGAGCTTACCTCAACGAGCTCTAATGGCCAAGGAAGAAGACGAAGAACGTGAGGTTCCACTTCCTTTGCTTCTTCTCCACCACTTTCTCCTCCAAAATCCACCTTTTTGAGAGAGAGAGGGAGAGTTTTAGAGAGAGAGAGAGATGTTCTCTTAGGTTGGAACACAAGAAATGAGGGATAAGAGAGAAATGGGCCAAACCCCACTTCTATACACTCTCATAATGCCATAAACGCAATTAGGCCCCTCAACTTCCATTTTATTGCATTGCCCTTGCGGGGGCCATTTTTTGTATAGGGGACCGGTCCCTGGACTTGGGGGACCGGTCCCCGTAGGTCCAGAATTTCAGGATTTTAGGACTTAGCCAAATTTTTAGCTTTTTCACCGTTTTAGCTTCGTTTTCGCTCGTTTTCGCTAGTTTGACCTCCGATTCTTTTCAAATCGAACCGAGACTCTCTAAACATGTTTTCAAGCGTGTTTTTATCATCTTTTCATCTGCGCTAATGCCGGATTTGGCTCACGGCCCAACATGGCCTTTCGGCTCCGTTTTAGCGCCTGCGCGCACCGAAAATGCCCGAATGCTTCCGGACCTCACCGGGACCTCACCGAAACTGTTCAAATGGTCTCCAAACCAAACGTACACCATAACTTCATGATTTTAGAAGTCCGGTACCTTACACTCAGAGTGATGGACAGTCAGAGCGTACTACACAGACTCTTGAGGACAAGCTTCGAGCCTGTGTGATTGACTTCCAGGGAGGATGGTCGTAGCATCTACCGATGGTAGAGTTTGCTTATAACAATAGTTATCAAGCAAGCATCAAGATGGCACCGTTCGAGGCACTCTATGGACGGAAGTGTAGATCGCCACTTCATTGGAGTGAAGTTGGTGANTATCAAGCAAGCATCAAGATGGCACCGTTCGAGGCACTCTATGGACGGAAGTGTAGATCGCCACTTCATTGGAGTGAAGTTGGTGAAAGATTGCCTTTGGGCCCAGATGTGCTCCAGGAAGCAGAAGACAAGGTTCGCATTGCTCGGGAGCGACTGTTGATAGCCCAGAGTAGGCAGAGGAGTTATGCTGACAGGCGTCGATGAGACTTGGAGTTCCGGATTGGTGACCATGTCTTTTTGAAAGTCTCGCCGACCAGAGGAATTAGAAGATTTGGAATTCGGGGCAAGTTGAGCCCCCGATACATTGGACCGTACGAGGTTTTGGAGCGTGTAGGCCTGGTGGCGTATCGACTTGCTCTACCGCCAAACTTATCGGGTGTGCACAATGTGTTTCATGTATCGGTCCTTTGGAAGTACATCCACGATCCGACTCACGTGCTGGACGTCACGCCTTTGGAGCTAAGGGATAATTTGAGCTTCGAGGAGCAGCCGTTGAGGATTTTGGCTCGCGAGGTGAAAAGATTGCGGAACCGTGAGATTCCCTACGTGAAGGTGCTTTGGAGCAACCATGACGAGCGCGAGGCCACTTGGGAGCTGGAGAGCGCATTGAGGGAGTGCCATCCCCATCTTTTGTAGATGGAGGCTTGAGGTACTTGTCATTTCGAGTTTCGCGAACAAAACTCCTTTTTAGGAGGGGTGAATGTAGCACACTGGACCTTTGCAAATTGCGAAGTTCGAGTGATTGGATGTGTTTCGAGCTTTTCCACACTTGGTGGAGGGTCGTAGAATATTTTCCGACCTAAAAAGTTCGAAGACCTGAGTTTTGGATAGTCCTGAGAGTTTTCACTCTCGGGGACCGGTCCCTGAAAGGAGAGACCGGTCCCCCAGTGAGCAGTGCTGCGGTAGCCCCAAGGCAACCGGTCCCTGGCGTGCGAGACCAGTCCCCGAGCACATCTATGCAGTGAGAGACCGGTCCCGCGCAGGGAGAGACCGGTTCCCGAACGATGGTTTTTTGGGTTCGGCACGAGAGACCGGTCCCTGCTAGGGAGAGACCGGTCCCTTTGGGCGAAAATTGCCCAGACCGGGCTGATGCAATTTTGGATTTTTAAGGGACCTAACTGGATTTTGTTGCAATAGATGGTCTATATGACCCACTCACTCTCTCTTCTCCTCATTTCTCTTCTCTCAACTCTCTCCACACCCTTGATAGAGAAGGAGAAGAAGAAGGAGAAGGAGAAGAAGGAAGGAAGAAGAAGATTGAGAGCAACTAGTGGACTTGGGGCATCTTCCTCACCCTCTCTTCTTCGTTGGTGCTTGAAGGCTTGGACTTAGAGCTTGCTAAGGAGGAGATCTTCACCCTTGGAACTTGGATTAGAGCTTCTAAGGAGGTTTGTTGCTCATTTCCTCCCTCTAGACCTTGATTTGAGGATTTTTAGTAGATGGAACCCTATATTGGGATTTTAGGGTTAACTTTGGGCATTTTGAATCTAGGGCTTTTGAGGCTAAATTTCTTGGATTAGAGCCTTCCTTGGGGTTAGATTGGAAGGATCCTAGCCTTCTTTTGGAGCTTGAGAGAGGATTTCTACTCCCTAGGTGAGTTTTTGCCCTTTTTCTTGTGGTGGTTAATGTTTGATCTGATGGTTAATCGTAATGCCCGTGTATCTCTTCGCTCAATACTTTTAGGGTATTTTGAGACTCGTGGACAACTTCGTTCGGCGAAACGAGGCACTACGCGACGGTTCGATGGGTTTGACCTAGCCACACAATGAGAAAATCTCATTTGTGAAGATTTGAGTATCGTTAATTGAAAAAGCATGCATATTCATGTTAGATGCATTTATTATGATTTTTAGAATGATTAAAATGCCTATGTTACATGTGATGAAATTTTGGACCTCTATATAGTAGAGAGTTGCTTGAGAGATCTATGATTGCGTTTAGCATTCTATGTGAAACTTGGTTTCACGCTTCTATAGTGTAAATGAGCTTTGATTCATGCATTTAAACTAAGTTTATTTGAGATATGAAAGATGACAAAAGTTGCCATATAGAGGCATTGAACTAGAATGTATGTGAATTAGAGAGCTAATGTCATCAAGCGGCATTGAGCTCGGGACATGTGTCAACCTAGTGGATAGGGCCATTGAGGGATTTGAAAACATGTTGAACATTAAATTGTCTAAGTGTCATCAAGGGGCACTAGGCGTAGCGAATGTTGAAACTTCACATTGTGACTTAACTAGATCTTCGGGATGCTAGTGACTATACCATGTTAGAGACATGAGGATTGGATACTTGAGACTTGGACTATACTTGCTTGCCATTTGTGCTCATTCGCACATGCTTGTGAGGGTCGCTCCCTACAAGCCGGCACTCCGGA
>NW_017890987.1:16678-28242 GCF_001540865.1 Ananas comosus
TTGAGACGGATCATTGCTTGCTTGCCATTTGTGCTCATTCGCACATGCTTGTGAGGGTCGCTCCCTACAAGCCGGCACTCCGGAGATAGCCATCGCGACATATGCTCGCCCGTGCGGGATTGGGCGCCGAAGTGGATTGCCGTGGGGGAGGCTCATCCCTAGAGTGGGGATGTTGACTACCACGGGGCCATTAGGCACGGCGCAGGCCAGACAGCCTTCGGGTGGGTTTTATATGATTGGGAATTGGTGACAGAACATGCTATGTGAACTTTATAACTGTTAAAGTGGACTTGGACTAGAATAGTAAACAATGACACCTTTTTACTATTACATTGTGGACTTTGGGTAGTTGCATAGTCATGCTTTATATGTTGGATGTTCATGTGCATATAGCTAGTAGTTGCTTCCTTACTTATGTAAATTATGCTAAGTAGAGGTATCATGATTATTGGGTACTCGTTTATTTATTTCCTTACAGCACATTTATCGCTTTTGTTATAGTGTACACTGACCCTTTTTCTATAGTTTCGAGCCTAGCAGTGCATTTCACTGAAGTCAGTAATTGCCCACTGGGAACTATTATCTAATAGTTCTCACGCCCCTGTTTCTATGTTTTCTTTTCAGAGCCTTCGGCACCGGCGGAGGCACGGGATCGCGGCAAGGGTGTCGCGTAGCTAGCTCGCGGAGAGTTCTTTTGCGCTAGGTGGTTACTCCCCCATTTTATATTTTGTGAGAGGGAGAGGTTTTTGTACCTTGCGTAGAGAGATCACCTTGTACTCCTTTTAGCACTTGTTATGGGATCCCTATTGTACTTATTTTATGTTTTTATTTAGTGGACTTTCAGCTTTACGTCCTTTCCTTGTTATAGAACTAGTTACAATGCTCTGATATCGCTAGATCTCTTGTACTATTGTTTTATCTATCGAAATATTTGTAGACGCCTTATATGTTTTAGACGTATGGCGGGTCTGGACACGCGCCGGGTAGGCTTCCGCTGAGCCCCGGGGCGTGACATAGATAGACTTAGTAGTTGGATTACTTTGACATGCTCACGACATAGCTTTGGGACATTGGGTATACTTGCTTGTTTCATTTATTACATTGTAGTATACTTGGTTGCTTGATAGAGCTCATTCCCTATGTATTGACATACTGCATCGAGATGCTTACTTGTCGGTTATGATTGGAACTTAATAGTCATGCTTTGGACATACTTATCATGATAGAGTAGATGTTCTATACTTTGACATCATGCTTACTTGAGACTTAGTAGAATAGCATTTCATTTGTGCTTTCTTTCAGCAGTTCTTATACTCGCTCTTTATTACTTATTATTGTCGTTACTTACCCTTCTCTTTTGGGGCCTAGTGGAGCTTGAGCTGAGGTCAGGAATTGCCTACTGAGAACTATAAATTATAGTTCTCACGCCCTCGTTTTCTTGATGTTTTCAGAGCCTTCCATGCCGGGAGAGGCTAGGGACCGCGGGAAGGGAGTTGCGTCAGCTAGCTTCCTTCGAGGACGATTCGATAGGTGGTCTACCTCTCGTTGCTTTATTTTGGGAGAGGTTGAGAGTTGTACCCGTATATGTATAGAGACCACCATTTTTGTACTAGAGACAGTTATTGTAATACCTTATGGTTTACTTTTATTGTTTAGTTATGTTTCTTTTACTATGGTTAGAGATAATAGAATCATACTGCTCTGATATCATTAGTTGTAGTTCTTTCTTTTTGCTATATCTCTTGCTTTATTTCCGCTGTTGTTGTAGACACCTTATATGTGTAGACATATGGCGGGTCTGGGCACGCTACCGGGAGGGCCACTGCCGGTCCCGGGGTGTGACAATGGCACCGGTGGAGTTAAAGGAGCTAAAAGGCCAACTACAAGACTTGCTCGATAAAGGCTTCGTGAGGCCGAGCGTGTCACCGTGGGGAGCTCCGGTTCTATTTGTGAAGAAAAAGGATGGCACACTTCGACTCTGCGTTGACTATCGCGAGTTGAACAATGTGACGATAAAGAACAAGTACCCGTTGCCAAGGATTGACGATTTATTCGATCAGTTGTAAGGGTCCAAGGTGTATTCGAAGATTGATCTCCAATCGGGGTATCATCAATTAAAGATTAGGCCGAAGGATGTGCACAAAGTGGCGTACCGTACGCGGTATGGCCATTATGAGTTCACGGTAATGTCGTTTGGGCATACTAATGCCCCATCAGCATTTATGGACTTGATGAACCGAGTCTTCAGGCCATTGTTGTATCGATGCGTCATGGTGTTTATAGACGACGTATTGGTTTACTCGAAAAGTGAAGAGGAGCACGAAGAGCATCTGAGAGCTGTGTTGCAAATACTCAGACAGGAAAAGCTCTATGCAAAGTTGAAGAAGTGTGACTTTTGGCTAAAGGAGATCACATTCTTGGGTCATGTGGTGTCGGGCGACGGAGTGTCGGTAGACCCAAAGAAAGTAGAGGCAATAAAGGATTGGCCTCGCCGGACGAATGTAGCGGAGGTCCGCAGTTTTCTTGGGCTTGCGGGCTACTACCGGCGGTTCGTGGAGGGGTTCGCTAAAATAATCACTCCACTAACGCGCCTTACACATAAAGGAGTAAGATACGTGTGGAGCCACGATTGCGATCGAAGCTTCGAAGAGTTAAAGAACAGGTTGACGTCGACCCCGGTGCTTGCCTTGCCGACTCCGGGGGAGACTTTTGTAGTGTATAGTGATGCCTCTTATGTTGGTCTCGGGTGTGTGTTAATGCAAAATGGGCGAGTCATTGCATATGCATCGCGCCAGTTAAAGAGTTATGAGAAGAACTACCCGATTCACAACCTCGAGTTAGCCGCGGTGATCTTCGCGCTAAAGCTTTGGAGGCATTACTTATATGGTGAGCATTGTGAGGTATACACAGATCACAAGAGTCTCAAATACTTGTTCACCCAGAAGGAGTTGAACATGCGGCAGCGGCGGTGGTTGGAACTGTTGAAGGACTACGATGTCACTATACTTTACCACCCCGGGGAAGCCAATGTCGTGGCCGATGCTCTAAGTAGAAAATCGGCGAAGAGAAATGCCAAGCTAGGATGCATTACGCCTCAACGCTATTGAAGAGATTGCACACGATTTGGGTTGGAAGGCTCGTTAGCGGGAGTGCCAGGCTACACTTACCGCATTGGTTTGATGTAGCCGAGCTCTATTGGAAAGAAATCTAGATCTTCAAGTTCGGATTCCATATCTTTCAAGGTGCGGAGTGAGTTGAGAATGAGGAATAGTGCGAAGATTTTGCCATTGGAGCTGACGGCGCACTTCGATTTTGAAATCGATGGCGTGGTGCCTTAAAGATATGAGTTACGAAGGGCGATCATGCAAGAAGCCGCAATCAATCTCCTTTATAGCATACACCCCGGCCGCACTAAATGTTACTAAGGATTGATGAAAGAGCGATTATTATGTGGCGGTATGAAAAGAGATATTGGGGAGTTCGTATGGCCAATGTTTAACGTTAGCCACGACAAGGTACAAACAGCAGCGCGATTTTCGAGCGGAAAGTGCAAAAGTTTATTAATACCATTTGAAAATGGGGAGGATATAGCGGATGGAACTTTTATTACGGTTTGCCTCGTCACAAGGCGGACCGTGTATATGCGGTGATAGATGGATGAATTGCAAAGTCGACACACTTCTTGCGAAGTACATACACGTGGCTCGGGAGACAAGCTAGCTCAAGTGTATCTCGAAGAGATTGTAAGACTTCATGGGGTTCCGGTATCAATTGTATCGGATCGAGACCCCAGGTTCACATCCCACTTTTGGAAGAGCTTGCAAGACGCGCTAGGCACACGGCTCGACTTTAGCACAGCGTTTCATTCTGAGAGTGATGGATAGTCAGAGCGGACAATACAGATCCTCGAGGACTTGCTTCGAGCGTGTGTACTAGAATACAAAGGAGGATGGCATGATTTCTTGCCGATGGCGGAGTTCGCATATAATAACAGTTATCAAGAGAGTATAGCGATGGCGCCATTTGAGGCACTATATGGACGTAAGTGTCGTTCTCCTATTCATTGGAGCGATATGGGCGAGAGAACGGCTCTTGGCCCGGATGTAGTGCGGGAGGCGGAAGAAAAGGTTCGTCTTGCCCGTCAACAGTTAGCGACGGCCCAATCTCGGCAAAAGAGTTATGCCGACAAGCAGAGGAAAGACTTAGAGTTCGCGGTTGGAGACCGCGTACTCTTGAGAGTATCGCCGATGCGAGGAGTCAAACGATTTGGGGTCCGTGGGAAGCTAAGTCCCCGTTATGTTGGACCATTCGAGATATTGGAGCGTGTGGGTGCGGTAGCGTACAAGCTCGCACTACCACCGAGACTCGTGGGAGTTCACAATGTTTTTCATGTGTCAAATCTCGGAAAGTATATTCGCAACTCGACACATGTGTTAGAGTACGAGCCCGTGGAGCTACGTGAAGATATGTCTTATGAGGAGTACCCGGTGTGCATCCTCAATCGAGAAGAAAGAAAGCCGCGGAGTCGCAGAATTCTATATGTGAAGGTCCAATGGAGCAACCATGCGGTGCCAGAAGCCACTTGGGAGCTCGAGGAGACCATGCGGAGAGAGTATCCGCATCTATTTGAGTCGACGAGCTAAGGTATGCGTAATTTCGCGGACGAAATTATTTTAAGGGGTGGAGAATGTAATGTATCGAAAATTCGAAAAATAAATATCGAACTTTAGTCAAATTGACCAAAGTGCGAGGATGGTACACATCGGAAAGTCCGAAGGTGTTAAAAATAATCAAAAGTACATTGTAGGAGGTTTTCGAGAGCTAAAGAATCAAAAATCTGCAAACTGCAGTTTTTCTGCTCTCGGGGACCAGTCCCTGCGGGGAGAGACCGGTCCCCGAACGCGTGCAAAGTGAGAAAGCCGAAAAATCGGCTAAGTCCGAGAAAACCAGCTCTCGGGAACCGGTCCCTGCGGGGAGAGACCGGTCCCCTAGAGACCAGTCCCTCTAGGGGAGAAACCGGTTGCGTCGCGCGTAGCCTTGGCTGCCCGCGGGGAGAGCTCTCTGGGACCGGTCCCAAGTCGGGGAGACCGGTCCCCGAGCCCGAAATCTGCCCAGTTTGGAGCAGTTTAATAAGATAAAAGCTGAGGGGCCTAATTGCAATTATACAACCCATAGAGTGAAATAGGAGGGGATATGAGATATTTCTCTCATTCTCACCCTCTCACACTCTCTATTCTTACTTTCTCTCTCTAGAAGACAAGAAGGAGAAGAAGAAGACAAAGAAGAGAAGAAAGGAAGGGAAAAGAAAGGCAAGGAAGGTGGAGAAGAAGCCATTGCAGTGAAGCTATCTCCTCTTCTTCCCCTTTGAAGCAAGCTTAGAGGTAAGCTTGAGCCCTAATCATGGTAGAACCCAAACTAGGGTTTGGATTAAGCTTAGAATTGGGTTTTATAGAACTTTTTGAGCCTATGAAGCTTTCTTTTGCTTCTTATAGAGATCAACACCATGAGTGGTGTGTGTGTGATGAAGCTTAGAGGTGAGCTTCACCCCTCTCATGGTAGAATTCAAACTAGGGTTTGGATTGAACTAAGGATGGTTTTAATGGACTTCCTAGAGTAGAATGAAGCTTCTTTTGCTTCCCAATGAGATCAAACCCTAGGTTTGATATATGTTATGAGCTAGGGCACCCAAATTGGGACTTTTGCTTGCGAGGGTTTCAAAGTGCAATTGACCCTCTAGAAACCTAATTGGGGGTGTTTCCGACGCGTTGGTGCGCTCGGATTAACGTTACGAAAAGTCTATAAAAAGTTATGGGCAAAATGGCCTAAGTTGGTATCGTTTTGCAGCAGGTGAAGAACGAGGAGTCTAAAAATCCCAAGAAAATCGTCGGAGCACCTTTGAGAACCTACGAGGTGGGTGGTGCTATCCAATCTCGTTGAACTTCCTTCTATGCCTAATGTGTCATTCAATTGAGCATATGTTATATACATTGTTGCATGCATTGTAGGGTAAATGTGATGAGAGTAATGTGCTGTTGCATATTGTGAGTACAATTTGCCTAATGAGATGCTTGAGAACTCCTATGAATGTTTAACCCTATGTATGCATGAGATAAAATGTGAGCACCCAAGTGAGGCAAAAGAACAGAGTGACACAATGAGACATAGATCGAGTGGCATTCGATAAAGTAAAGTAAAGTGACACTAGAGTTAGTGCGAGGCAATGAATCAATGTGATGTAAAGAGTAATGACAATGACTAAAATAAATGTAATGTGGGGTGTAACGAATATGCAAAAAGTAAAGAACTATGATTGCTAGAGTAGCAACATAAAGTGATGAAAAGAACACTAGAGTTAGTGTAAAGTCAAGATTGAACATACAATCCTTTGAGTTAAGGATTCGATCATACTTGCTATGAGTTCTGTGCTCGAGGGCGGTCGCTCCCCCTCGGGCGATGCGCTCCAGAGTTTTTGCAAGACGGGTTGGAGTAAACCCTAGGACGGTCTTAGCGGGAGGAAGCTGAGGGCCCGCGATGATGGACTTAATGTGAAGCAAGTTAATGTGGCGAAACCCCCGGGTTAGCCGTGAGATTAAAGAATAAAGAATAAAGAACAAAGAACAAGGAAAAAAGAGTAAAGATAAAGAACAAAAAACTTGCATAATCTGCATGAGTTTTATATTGAGCATACTTTTTGCTTTATTGTTCAGGCATATTAGCATCATGTTATAGATTAGTTACTATATTCAGCTTATCCTTTCTATTATGCCTAGTTAGTCCTAGTGGGAAAGTCGGTGATGTTCGGGCCGAACCCACTGGGAACTTTGTTGTAGTTCTCACCCCACTATTCCACAGAGCCCGGACCGAGCGAGCCGGCGAGTGACTGCGGTAAAGGTATTGCACCATAGTTAGAGGCCACCAGGGATGGGTTATTACATTTTGTTAATAGTTTACCCTTTTATCATCTTTTGAATTTGATGATTTAAGATATTGATGTATAAAGCAAAGAAAGAAAAGAATGTAATGTTTATTTGGAGCAAATGTGATGTAAAAAGAAATGATGCAAGCAATGTAAAGAATCATGAATATACAACTTGGATGAAATGGATGCATGTATGTGATCAAAAGTTGAATCATGGTACAAATTGAATGTTAGTTGCCTTTCTTTCACTCATGGCTATTGCTTACCCTCGAGTAAGCCGTTTGTGTATGTTTTCGCTAGTGCACTTCTTATTTGAAAATGTACAGGTGATGAGCCTTGGGTGGACAGGGGAAACTCTGTCCGTTCGGCGTCTATTTGACGTGCTCGGGCCGGCCGAAATTGGTATCGGTCCAGGGGCGTGACAGTACCGGTACAGGGTGATGGTTGTACCGGTACAGGAGGCCGTGTACCGGTACACAGGCAGCTTCTCAACCAACCCGAGGCTCGGGTTTGGAATTTTCGTGGGGTGTGTACCGGTACGCGATCCCGCGTATCGGTACGCAGTGCAGTACGCAGACTGCTTGAACTGCAGAAGTGTTTTTGCGATTGTAGCTTCTCTATATTAGTACCCCACGCCCCCTGGTGTTCCTTGAGCTTGGAACCAGTGGAGAGGAAGGTAAGGGAGCTCTCTATTCTCCCACTTTGATTTCCTTTGTTTTTGTTGGGATTTTTCGAGGTTTAATCCTTTCTTTTTGCTCCTTTTTGCTACTTGGTGCTATTTCCACCATGGGAGAATGCTTGAGGCTTGGAGTTAAGCTTGTTGAAGGAGAGATCTTCAACCCTAGTTGACTTCTAGCCTTCTATAAAGGTTAGTAACATGTTTCTCTCATTAGATTCATGTTTTACTTGATTGTTGTTTAGAAACCCTAGAAATGAGGATTTGGGGCTTGATTTGGGGTTTTTGACCTAGGGCTTTTGGAGCTCGATTGATCGGTTTAGAACCTTCCTCTAGGTTGGATTGGAAGGGTTCTAGCTTCCATTTGGAGCTTGAGAGGGATTTTCTACACTTAGGTGAGATATTACCCTTTTCTTGAGTTGGTTAATGTTTAACCTATTCGTTGTTTGAAACGTTTGTGTATCGCTCCTACTTTAACCTTTAGGGGGCTAGGAAGCTTGTGGGCACCTTCGTCGGCGCAAACGAAGGCCGTGTGGAACTCTCGGTCGGTTTGGCCACACCAAAATGGGATAAATCATCCCTATAATGGTTTTACTTTTCGTAAAATGAAAATGCATGCATATTCTTACTAGATAGAATATTTGAGAATTTTAGAATGCTTAATATGTGCATGTTACGTATAAAGTACATTGGACCTCTATGTAGTAGAGAACTGTTCATATTTGGAACCTTACATATGGTTAGCATTCTTACATTTGATTGAGATCACGTTGCATGTAGTGCATATGACATGTAGATTACACTTTTGGAATTAGAACGCATGCTTGGCATGGTTGGACATGTGGTCATTGAGTGACATAGGCTAGAGTGTATGTAAATTGTAAGCTAATGTCATAAAGCAGCATTTGGCTTGGACTAGAGATGGAAATTATAAGCTAATGTCATAAAGCGGCATTAGGCTTTGTAATATACCGAAAATTCGAAAAATAAATGTCGAACTTTAGTCAAATTGACCAAAGTGCGAGGATGGGACACTTCGGAAGGTCCGAAGGTGTTAAAATGATCAAAAGTGCGTTGTGGAAGGTTTTCGAGAGCTAAAGAATCAAATTCTGCAAAACTGCAGATTTTTAGCTCTCGGGAACCGGTCTCTGGTGGGAGAGACCGGTTCCCGAACGTGCCAACAAGTAAAAGCTGAGCGCCGATTTCCGGCGGGAAAGCTACAAAGTCTACCAATACCCGTTTGCAAATGGGAAGATATAGCGATGGACTTCGTTACTGGTTTGCCTCGATCGCAAGGCGGACACGATGCGATATGGGTAATAGTGGATCGATTGACAAAGTCGGCACACTTCTTGCCGATACATACTACGTGGTCGAGAGACAAGCTAGCTCAAGTATATCTCGACGAGGTTGTGAGATTTCATGGGGTTCCAGTGTCGATCGTGTCGGATCGCGACCCCAGGTTCACATCCCACTTTTGGAAGAGTTTGCAAGACGCGCTAGGCACACGGCTCGACTTCAGTACAGCGTTTCATCCTCAAAGTGATGGACAGTCGGAGCGAACGATACAAATCCTTGAGGATTTACTTCGAGCGTGTGTGCTAGATTATAAAGGAGGATGGCATGATTTCTTGCCTATGGCGGAGTTCGCCTACAATAACAGCTACCAAGAAAGTATAGCGATGGCGCCTTTTGAGGCACTATATGGTCGAAAGTGTCGTTCTCCTATCCATTGGAGCGACGTGGGCGAGAGAGCGGCTCTTGGCCCGGATGTGGTGCGGGAGGCGGAAGAGAAAGTTCGCCTTGCCCGTCAACGGTTGGCGATGGCGCAATCTCGGCAAAAGAGTTATGCCGACAAGAGAAGAAAGGATTTAGAGTTCGCGGTTGGAGACCGTGTATTCTTAAGAGTATCGCCAATGCGAGGAGTTAAACGATTTGGGGTCCGTGGGAAGCTAAGTCCCCGTTATGTCGGACCGTTTGAGATATTGGAGCGTGTGGGTGCGGTGGCGTACAAGCTCGCACTACCACCGAGACTCGCGGGAGTTCACAATGTGTTTCATGTGTCGAATCTTCGAAAGTATATCCGAAACGCGGCACATGTATTGGAATACGAGCCCGTGGAGCTACGTGAGGATATGTCCTATGAGGAGTACCCCGTGTGCATCCTCGATAAAGAGGTTAAGAAGTTGCGAAGTCGCAAAATCCCATATGTGAAAGTCCAATGGAGCAACCACGCGGCGCGAGAAGCCACTTGGGAGCTCGAGGAAACCATGCGGAGAGAGTATCCGCATCTATTCGAATCGACGAGTTAAGGTATGCGTAATTTCGCGGACGAAATTATTTTAAGGGGTGGAGAATGTAATATACCGAAAATTCGGAAAATAAATATCGAACTTTAGTCAAATTGACCAAAGTGCGAGGACGGTACACTTCGGAAAGTCCGAAGGTGTTAAAATGATCGAAAGTGAGTTGTGGAAGGTTTTCGAGAGCTAAAGAATCAAATTCTGCAAAACTGCAGATTTTCAGCTCTCGGGGACCGGTCCCTAAAGGGAGAGACCGGTCCCCGAACACGTATGAAATGAGACAGCCGAAAAATCGGCTAAGTCCTGGAAGGATAGCTCTCGGGAACCGGTCTCTGCCTGAGAGACCGGTCCCCGAGAGACCGGTCCCACAAGGAGAGACCGGTTGCACTGCGCGCAGCAGCTCTGGCTGCGCTGGGACGACCTTCGGGAACCGGTCCCTGAAGGAGAGACCGGTCCCCGCCTGCGCGAACAGCCCAGTTCGGGCAGTGTATTAAAGTGAAAGTTGAGGGGTTTATTTGCATTTTGGCAACCCAATAGCTATGTATGAGGGCAAATGAGATATTTCTCTCATTTCCTCACCCTCTCACACTCTCTTCTCTCCCTCTCTCTCTCTAGAAGACAAAGGAGAAGAAGAAGAAAGGAAGAAAAGAAGGAAAAGAAGGAGAAGAAAGTAAAGAAGAAGCTTAAGGAGCAAAGAGGCTTCATCTTCTTCCTCTCTAGTGCAAGAAAGGAAAGCTTATAAGGTGAGCTTTGAACCCTATTGTAGTAAAACCCTAAAATGGGCTTTGAATAAACCTAGAAATGGTTTTAATGGATTGTTTAGAGTCTTTGAAGCTTTTCTTTTGCTTCTTTAGAGATCAAAGCCATGGTTAAGCTCAAAGGTGAGCTTCAACCCACCTCTCATGGTGAAATCCAAACTAGGGTTTGGAATGAGCTAGAAATGGTTGTAATGAACTTTTTAGAGTATAATGAAGCTACTTTTGCTTCTCTTTGAGATCAAACCCTAGGTTTGACATGTGTATTGGAGCTAGGGCACCAAATTGGGGCTTTTGCTCATGGAAATTTCTAAGTGCAATTGACCCTCTAAAAATCTAATTGGGGGTATTTCCGACGCGTTGGTGCGCTCGAATTAACGTTACGAAAAGCCGATGAAAAGATATGGGCGAAATGACCTATTAGGGTTTCGTTTTGCCGCAGGTAATGAACGAGAAGTCTAAAAAATCCCATGAAAATCATCGGAGCACCTTTGAAAGCCTACGAGGTGGGTGGTGCTTCTCAAACTCATTGAACTTCTCTCTATGCCTAATGTGTCATTCATTTGAGCATATATGTATATATTGTTGCATGCATATTAGGGTAAAGTAATGATAAAAATGTAATGATGCATGATTGTGAGTACAACTTGCATAATATGATGAGTGAGAACTACGAAAATGTCGAAAAACCCTATGTGTATGCATGAGAGAAAAGTGAGCACCCAAAGCGAGCAAAAGAACAGAGTGACACAATGACATAGATCGAGTGGCGTTCAAAACGTAAAGTAAAGTGACACTAGAGTTAGTGTGAGCCATAGAACCAAAGTGATGTAAAGAATGATGAAAATGACAATGTGTAAAGTTAAAGTAAAGTGGGGCAATAAGAACAAGAAATGTAAAGGACAAGAATG